>NC_060175.1:44787313-45027313 GCF_021184085.1 Oncorhynchus gorbuscha
AGGAGGTGATGAATATAGTATTTATTTGATAATTGAAAACATATTGTTGTCACCGCGTGTAAGTGACCTGGATTTATCACGTTTAATGCACTCAGGGAGGTGCATTTAGATGCTCCTCCTTAAAGTTTTATCTGTGATATCTGCGATTGCCCAGACTGTATGTGCCGGGGGACGGCCTCGCAACACATGCACCCGTCAAAACAAGAGCGATTTCGGTGGTGTCACTCCCTCGAGCTTCTAAACACATAATCAAAGGGATTTCCGTTACCAAAACATGCGTTTGCCGGAGACAATCAATGAAGGAATCCTGAGAACACCACAACGCTGACTGCTGTTTTGTTACATTGTAGCGGAAAGAATGTCGGAAAGGGCCGATGATGACGTCAGGGGGGGAGCAGCGCAGAGTGGCCAGGCAGCTGAAGCAGCAACAGCAGCAGATCCAGCGGGGAGAAGGCTCCGCAGCAATGGCGACTGGTGCGGAGCGCAGATCCATGCCTAGTCCAGAAATAATGTTGGGACAGCCTTGGAGCAGCTGGGTCGATGCTGCCAAACTACACGGCAGCGACGGTGAGTGCTCGTGCGTACTGGATGTGTGTGTAGAATCGAGACATAACGATGATCGTGAGCTTTTTTGCTGATTGCGTGCAGTTTTTGGAATATGAAGAAACGCTACTGTTAACAACAGCAGAAGCAAGCAAGTGTAACTATTTATATTCGTGTGTATCCGATTGCCTCTTTTAGGTGCCGAATCAGAGGAAAGTTTGAAAGAGTTCGGGAAAAATCGAGAAGCCATGCGACTGTGCAGAGATGGTGAGTGTTCTCGCTTTTGTCAAAGCCAAGGTGTGTTTTGGTTTTGTTGGGTTGCACCGGCTGAAATCTGGTTGTTCTGTTGAACAAGTCCACCACACTGAGTGGTGACAACACAAGTCTGATCAATCAGTGGTATAACCCAGGAATCTATCGCCACTAGTTGACACCTTGAAGAGGGGGCCCGCCTATCTTCTGACCCTAAGTAGGTAACCACCGCAGGTAACAACCAGTGCTTATTCAGTGGGGTCCTTAAAGATACATGTCATGTGATAAAGCTGAAATGTATGTTTATCTTACACAACAGAGAATTTATTGTCTGTTTTACACTTTCTGTCTGACTGTTCAGTATCATTGTGCCCACCTGAAAAAGCCTGTGTGTGTGAAGTTAGGGGATGGGCACAGTCGGTGTGATGATGGCACTTTCACAGTTAAAATGGGTGCAACGCGGTTGTCATTGAAGCTAGAATCTTAATTGAAACAATAAGAAAGCGTACCCCCACCTATGTTTTGGTAAAAAGTTTAGGGAAAGGCCTGGAGAAATAACTGTTCGCAAATTCATAGAGCAAGCCATATATCCAAGGACTAACCATCCATGACAATTAGTCCTATTCATGTTTTGAGACTATACAGGGTTTGTTTACATTGGAATAAAACAATGTTTGTAAACAATCTTGTAAGTTATATTCTTCAAGAATCAATGCATAAACAGTACCAGTCAAAGTTTGGACACAACTACTCATTCATGGTTTTTCTTTATTTATGCTATTTTATACATTGTAGAATAATAGTGAAGATGTCAAAACTATGAAATTAAACATATGAAATCATGTAGTAACCAAAGAAGTGTAACACAAATCAAATTCTATTTTATTTTGAGTTTCTTCCAAGTAGCCATCCTTTGCCTTGATGTCAGCTTTGCACACTCTTGGCATTCTCTCAACCAGCTTCATGAGGTAGTCACCTGGAATGCATTTCAATTAACAGGTGTGCCTTGTTAAAAGTTAAATAGTGGAATTCCTTTCCTCCTGAATGCGTTTGAGCCAATCAGTTGTGTTGTGTCAAGGTAGGGGTGGTATACAGAAGATAGCCCTATTTGTCAAAGACCAAGTCCATATTATGGCAAGAACAGCTCATAAAGAAAAAAGAAACAGGCCATCACTACTTCAAGACATGAAGGCCAGTCAATCCAGAACATTTCAAGAATATTTCATTTTTTCAAGTGCAGCTGCAAAAACCATCACGCGCTATGGTGAAACTGGAAAGGAAGACATTTCAACTTTTCAGAGGAGACTGCGTGAGTCAGTCCTTCATGGTCTAATTTCTGCAATGAAGCCACTACTTAAGGACACCAGTAAGAAGAAGAGACTTGCTTGGGCCAAGAAACATGAGCAATGGGGATTAGACCAGTGGAAATCTGTCGTTTTGGTCTGATGAGTCAAAATTGGAGATTTTTGGTTCCAACCAACGTGTTTTTGTGAGACGCAGAGTAGGTGAACGGATGATCTTCGCATGTCTGGTTCCCACTGTGAAGCATGGGGGAGGTGTGATGGTGTGGGGTGCTTTGCTGGTGACACTGTCAGTGACTTTATTTAGTATTCAAGGCACACTTAACCAACATGGCTACCACCGCATTCTGCAGTGATACGCCATCCCATTTGGTTTTCGCTTCGTGGGACTATCATTTGTTTTTCAACAGAACAATGACCAAACACACCTCGAGGCTGAGTAAGGGCTATTTGACCAATAAGGAGAGTAAAATATATTTAGTATTGTTTAACACTTTTTTTGGTTCCTATATATGAGTTATTTCATAATTTTGATATCTTCAATATTAGAAAATAGTTTTAAAAATAAATAAAAAACTAGAATGAGTAGGTTTGTCAAGCTTGTGTGTGTGTGTGAATTAATGTAGCAACTAAGGATTCTAGCTTTAAAGTACCAATATGTCATTTTTTGGGCAACCCGTCCAAATTCACACAGAACGGATTCTTCTTAGACATTTCTATCTGTATATTTCTATTTCTTAAATGTAGTTTCGGTTTTGTCCACTAGCTGAAACAACAATATTTTTTGGAATATGATTTAAGGAAAATATATTTCACAGCATTTTAGATGGTAAAATTATTTTCTATAGTACACTAGCTTATTTTGTCTCACAAACTGAAATTAGGCTAACTATTAAGAGTTTTGGAAACCAGGAAATTGCAGAGCAATTTCTGCATAGTGCAACTTTAAGAATAACTGATATTCTTTTTGGAAACTGTCTAAAACCTCAGATGGCTTTCCTATGTCAGTTGAATATTTATAGTGCTACTAAACTACTACACATTCACATCTTTGTTTAGCACATTTTATATTAGCACACTCAATAAAGGACACTATATTTACAATATTAACAACAAAGGATTGCCTTACTCTGTTTTGGCAGCTATGATCTATAATAGATTTTATTACATGGATTGGGGTCAGTGATCTGATCAAGACTGCCTTGAAATGTTAATTTCCATGCTATAAAATGAGAGAAGCACACAGCTGTATGTGCAACACTGGCGTAAAAAACAATATCTAATGTAGTAAAAACCAATTGATTTATATTTTCACACATAGCCATCAGGAGCCATAGTTGTCCTTTTTGCACACAAAACATCTGAAGAATATGACGTTTTTTTAGTAATGGTGACTTGAAACTGTGCTGTAAATAGTCACCCTACGTTGAAGTTGCCGTAAGCACAAATCTAGGATCAGCATGCCCAATCCTAACCTTTAGTATGGTAACAAGATACACTGTCCTCAGGATAAAGTCACGCTACAACTTGATTCCCAAAAAGCAGCTTGTAAAAATAAGCACTATGCATGTAAGTACGTCATGTACTGCACACAGTCAGTCTATAGTCTTTACTCACTGTTTGGGAAGTAAGAACGGAGTTGAGGAAATAGTTTATGTTCATTACATATCTATAAGGTGATAAGGTAACCCACTTAGTCAAGAGAGCAGGGGAAACGCCTCGATCACACCGGCAGCGTCGTTGCATTTTGATACTCCAGAAGTACATTAATTTCCAATGGAACACTGTGTTTACCTTTCAGCATTGTGTTGCAGAGGCAGTTGCAGTGCGTTCTGTGTTGCATGTGTTGGATTTATAGAACGTATGCATCAAACTGTATGTGTAGACGGCTTGACCGAAATGGTAGCAGAAGGTGAATGTTGAACTTTTGTTGCACACGTATCCAGATGACATGTGATCGAGGCGACACTCACCTCTGAAGTCCTCTGTAGCTGTTATGTGTCATAGGCCTACACTTGTGATGTCAGCAATACGTAGGCATTTCATTTCAGACTTTTCCAAAAAGCTTTTTTTCCCCTGTTGAAAAGGAAGGGGTTACACACTGTAACCTACTTGTCAGGGCACTTATCTAACAGTGCATTTGCATTGGCAAACAATGGGGCCAGTGTGCACACCGCAGTGACATTGCACAATTAAGAACAAATCACTTGTTTCCTACAGGTCTCACAGAAGCCACAACAGAAAGCCAGACTTGTCTGATTTACACACTTATTTCCGTGTGTAAATGGAGCCAAAACTGTTCAGCAAAGCACTTGGATCCAGCCAATTTGGTCATGACCTTAATTTAGATCTTGACTTTTTCTCAGGAATACCAAGAAGCATGTTGACAGAATGTGATCAGGAAAGTCACTGTTGTGCAACTGCATTAGTCTACAGTAGCCGATTATTTCAGAGATTCAGAAAACGTTTTCGTTGTCATTTAGTGCTAGTTGAATCACTAAGACGAGTATGGACCAGAGCGCAGTTTGTGTAAAATGTGGAATTGAAATAAGGACAATGTTCGCTCCAACAGTTCAAAGACCATTCCATTTTAGTGAGAATGCAAATGAAATTGGTATTGTTTTGATAGTTTTGTCAAACCATATACAGTGGGGAGAACAAGTATTTGATACTCCGATTTTGCAGGTTTTCCCACTTACAAAGCATGTAGAGGTCTGTAATTTTTATCATAGGTACACTTCAACTGTGAGAGACGGAAAAAAAACAGAACATCACATTGTATGATTTTTAAGTAATTAATTTGCATTTTAGTGCATGACATAAGTTTTTGATCACCTACCAACCAGTAAGAATTCCGGCTCTCACAGACCTGTTAATCTTTCATTAAGAACCCCCCCTGTTCATTACTTGTATTAACTGCACCTGTTTGAACTCGTTACCTGTTTTAAAAGACACCTGTCCACACACTCAATCAAACAGACTCCAACCTCTCCACAATGGCCAAAACCAGAGAGCTGTGTAAGGACGTCAGGGATAAAATTGTAGACCTGCACAGGGCTGGGACGGGCTACAGGACAATAGGCAAGCAGCTTGGTGAGAATGCAACAACTGTTGGTGCAATTATTAGAAAATGGAAGAAGTTCAAGATGACGGTCAATCACCCTCGGTCTGGGGCTCAATGAAGATCTCACCTCGTGGGGCATCAATGATCATGAGGAAGGTGAGGGATCAGCCCAGAACTACACGTCAGGACCTGGTCAATGACCTGAAGAGAGCTGGGACCACAGTCTCAAAGAAAACCTTTAGTAACACACTACGCCGTCATGGATTAAAATCCTGCAGCGCACGCAAGGTCCCCCTCCTCAAGCCAGCGCATGTCCAGGCCCGTCTGAAGTTTGCCAATGACCATCTGGATGATCCAGAGGAGGAATGGGAGAAGGTCATGTGGTCTGGTGAGACAAAAATAGAGCTTTTTGGTCTAAACTCCACTCGCCGTGTTTGGAGGAAGAAGGATGAGTACAACCCCAAGAACACCATCCCAACCATGAAGCATGGAGGTGGAAACATCATTCTTTGGGGATGCTTTTCTGCAAAGGGAATAATAATAATATTTAAAAAAATACAAATGTGTATTTATTGGTAATAATGACAATTACAACAATACTGAATTAACACGTATTTTAACTTAATATAATACATAAATAAAAATCAATTTAGCCTCAAATGTAGCTCAGTTGGTAGAGCATGGCGCTTGTAACGCCAGGGTAGTGGGTTCGATCCCCGGGACCACCCATACGTAGAATGTATGCACACATGACTGTAAGTCGCTTTGGATAAAAGCGTCTGCTAAATGGCATATATTATTATTATATTATTATTATTATAAATAATGAAACATGTTCAATTTGGTTTAAATAATGCAAAAACAAAGTGTTGGAGAAGAAAGGAAAAGTGCAATATATGCCATGTAAAATAGGCTAACGTTTAGGTTCCTTGCTCAGAACATGAGAACATATGAAAGCTGGTGGTTCCTTTTAACATGAGACTTCAATATTCCAAGGTAAGAGGTTTTAGGTTGCAGTTAATATAGTATTTATAGGACTATTTCTCTCTATACCATTTGTATTTCATATACCTTTGACTATTGGATTCTTATAGGCACTTTAGTATTGCCAGTGTAACAGTATAGCTTCCGTCCCTCTACTCGCCCCTACCTGGGCTCGAACCAGGAACACATTAATAACAGCCACCATTGAAGCATCGTTACCCATCGCTCCACAAAATCCACGGCTCTTGCAGAGCAAGGGGAACAACTACTCCAAGTCTCCGAACGAGTGACGTTTGAAACTCTATTAGCGCGCACCCCGCCAATTAGCTAGCCATTTCACATCGGTTACACCAGCCTAATCTCGGGAGTTGATAGGCTTGAAGTCATAAACAGCTCAAGACTTGAAGCACCGCGAAGAGCTGCTGGGAAAACACACTGGTGCTGTTTGAATGAATGCTTACCAGCCTGCTGCTGCCTACCACCGCGCAGACTGCTCTATCAACTATCAAATCATATACTTAATTATAATATAAAAACACACAGAAATACGAGCCTTATGGTCATTAATATGGTCGAATCCGGAAACTATCATTTCGAAAACAAAACGTTTATTATTTCAGTGAAATACGGAACTGTTCTGTATTTTATCTAACAGGTGGCATCACTATGTCTAAATATTGCTGTTACATTGTACAACCTTCAATTTTATGTCATAATTACATAAAATCCTGGCAAATTAGTTCGCAACGAGCCAGGCGGCCCAAACTGTTGCATATACCCTGACTCTGCGTGCAATGAACACGAGAAGTAACACAATTTCACCTGGTTAATATTGCCTGCTAACCTGGATTTCTTTAAGCTAAATATGCAGGTTTAAAAAAATATATACTTCTGTGTATACATTGGTGCTTTTGGTTAGGTACAGTTGTGCAACGATTGTCCTTTTTTCGCAAATGCGCTTTTGTTAAATCATCCCATTTTGGCGAAGTTGGCTGTCTTTGTTAGGAAGAAATAGTCTTCACACAGTTTGCAACGAGCCAGGCGGCCCAAACTGCTGCATATATTACATTACATTACATTTACATTTACATTTAAGTCATTTAGCAGACGCTCTTATCCAGAGCGACTTACAAATTGGTGCATTCACCTTATGACATCCAGTGGGACAGTCACTTAACAATAGTGCATCTAAAACTTAGGGGGGGGTGGGGTGAGAGGGATTACTTAACCTATCCTAGGTATTCCTTAAAGAGGTGGGGTTTCAGGTGTCTCCGGAAGGTGGTGATTGACTCCGCTGTCCTGGCGTCGTGAGGGAGTTTGTTCCACCATTGGGGGGCCAGGGCAGCGAACAGTTTTGACTGGGCTGAGCGGGAGCTGTACTTCCTCAGTGGTAGGGAGGCGAGCAGGCCAGAGGTGGATGAACGCAGTGCCCTTGTTTGGGTGTAGGGCCTGATCAGAGCCTGGAGGTACTGAGGTGCCGTTCCCCTCACAGCTCCGTAGGCAAGCACCATGGTCTTGTAGCGGATGCGAGCTTCAACTGGAAGCCAGTGGAGAGAACGGAGGAGCGGGGTGACGTGAGAGAACTTGGGAAGGTTGAACACCAGACGGGCTGCGGCGTTCTGGATGAGTTGAAGGGGTTTAATGGCACAGGCAGGGAGCCCAGCCAACAGCGAGTTGCAGTAATCCAGACGGGAGATGACAAGTGCCTGGATTAGGACCTGCGCCGCTTCCTGTGTGAGGCAGGGTCGTACTCGTACTCTGACCCTGTTGCAAGAGAAGTGACACAATTTACCTAGTTAAAATTAATTCATGTTAGCAGGCAATATTAACTAAATATGCAGGTTTAAAAATATATACTTGTGTATTGATTTTAAGAAAGGTGTTGATGTTTATGGTTAGGTACACGTTGGAGCAACGACAGTCCTTTTTCGCGAATGCGCACTGCATCGGTTATATGTAATGCAGGACACACTAGATAAACTAGTAATATCATCAACCATGTGTAGTTATAACTAGTGATTATGACTGATTGTTTTTTATAAGATAGGTTTAATGCTAGCTAGCAACTTACCTTGGCTTCTTACTGCATTCGCGTAACAGGCAATGAGAGGCAAGTGGTTCGAGCGTTGGACTAGTTAACTGTAAGGTTGCAAGATTGAATCCCTGAGCTGACAAAGTAAAAATCTGTCGTTCTGCCCCTGAACAAGGCAGTTAACCCACCATTCCTAGGCAGTCATTGAAAATAAGAATGTGTTCTTAAACTAGTTAGGGATAGGCGGGACGCAAATGTCTCAAATGGCCAATTGCCAGGGAAAATGCAGAGCGCCAGATTCAAATAAAATACTATAAAATTCAAACTTTCATTAAATCACACATGTAAGATACTCAATTAAAGCTACACTCGTTGTGAATCCAGCTAACATGCACCATCTGCACCAGCAGTAAACAAAGGAGTTGGCATATTTCAAACCTACAGGCGTACACAAAAAACTGAAATAAAATATAAAACATGCATTACCTTTGACGAGCTTCTTTTGTTGGCACTCCAATATGTCCCATAAAAATCACAATTTGTCCTTTTGTTCGATTAATTCCATCCATATATATCCAAAATGTCCATTTATAAAGCGTGTTTGATCCAGAAAAAAACAGCTTACAAAAAAACGCAATGTCACTACAAAATATTTCAAATTACTTTTGTAATACAACTTTAGGTATTTTTAAACGTTAATAATTGATCAAATTGTAGACGGGGCAATATGTGTTCAATACAGGAAAGAAAACAAACCAGCGCCACTTTTCACGTCTTGTGCAACTCACAAAAGTGTTCCTAGTTGGCCTACTTCTTCATTGCACAAAGGAATAACCTCAACCAAATTCCAAAGACTGGTGACATCCAGTGGAAGCGGTAGGAACTGAAAACAGGTCCCTAAGAAATATCCCATGGCAATAACAAGTCAGGGAACAGAGAAAGGCGGGGGAAAACAAATCTGAACAGTTAGTACTCTGGGTTTTGCCTGCTACATAAGTTCTATTATACTCAGACATGATTCAAACAGTTGTAGAAACTTCAGTGTTTTCTATCCAGATCTATGAATAATATGCATATCTTCTATTTTTGGCATGAGTAGCAGGAAGTTGAAATTGGGCACACTATTTATCCAAAAGTGAAAATTCTGCCCCCTAGCCCCAAGAGGTTTTAACTGACTTGCCTAGTTAAATTAAGGTGTTACATTTTATTTTTTTAAATTAGGGCTTATTTTTCAAGTTTTCATAACAATCGGAAATCAGTGTTTTTGGACACCAATTTCTGATTGTTATGAAAACCTGAAATCGGCCCTAATTAATTGGCCATTCCGATTAATCGGTCGACCTCTAGTATGGTTCCTCCCGCTGATTGTGCAGAGGTGAAATGTGGCAGTGATGTCTCACTGTAAGGTGTTGGTACTGTTACACGACACCATCTACATGCCTGAAAGCCTCAGTCCACTGTTCGTTAGGCAGAGGTTTCCGGAACTGTTAGAAATGACCTGAACAGATGAAGTGAAATATCACTCTTCTTTGAAAATGAATGGAAATATTTGCTAATGTTAGCAGAGTGAGATGTTCTGCACTTTGTTTGTCCCTAATTGTTTGTGTGACCTGCAGGATTCAATGGGATGATATTAGTGCAATAAGCTGCAGTCTTTAGGAAAACAGTGGAGTGCTGATCGTGTCCTACAAACATCCAATAGACTAGAATACGACTTTATTAGAATAGAAAACAACTTTATGTCCATTGGTTACAACAGAAATGTATCTTCTGCCTTTCCCAACAACCCGAGGTACACACACACACGTTGAGAAGCACAGGGTCAGCAGCTGTGCAGCGTCCCTGGTTGTAGATCAGTTGTGGGGGGCTAAGTGTCTTGCTCAAGGGAACAACGGCAGGAGATGATACATGGGATCAGAGACCAGCAGGCTTCCAATTGCCAGTTCAGTTCCATTTTTCTGTTGCCCAACCTTGCGGCTGCTGGTCCTCTCTAACCTCTAGGCTACTGCCACTAATGTCTTCCTTTCCTACATTTTACATTACATTTAAGTCATTTAGCAGACGCTCTTATCCAGAGCGACTTACAAATTGGTGCATTCACCTTATGACATCCAGTGGAACAGCCACTTTACAATAGTGCATCTAAATCTTTTAAGGGGGGGGGGGGGTAGAAGGATTACTTTATCCTATCCTAGGTATTCCTTAAAGAGGTGGGGTTTCAGGTGTCTCCGGAAGGTGGTGATTGACTCCGCTGTCCTGGCGTTGTGAGGGAGTTTGTTCCACCATTGGGGGGGCCAGAGCAGCGAACAGTTTTGACTGGGCTGAGCGGGAGCTGAACTTCCTCAGTGGTAGGGAGGCGAGCAGGCCAGAGGTGGATGAACGCAGTGCCCTGGTTTGGGTGTAGGGCCTGATCAGAGCCTGGAGGTACTGAGGTGCCGTTCCCCTCACAGCTCCGTAGGCAAGCACCATGGTCTTGTAGCGGATGCGAGCTTCAACTGGAAGCCAGTGGAGAGAGCGGAGGAGCGGGGTGACGTGAGAGAACTTGGGAAGGTTGAACACCAGACGGGCTGCGGCGTTCTGGATGAGTTGTAGGGGTTTAATGGCACAGGCAGGGAGCCCAGCCAACAGCGAGTTGCAGTAATCCAGACGGGAGATGACAAGTGCCTGGATTAGGACCTGCGCCGCTTCCTGTGTGAGGCAGGGTCGTACTCTGCGGATGTTGTAGAGCATGAACCTACAGGAACGGGCCACCGCCTTGATGTTAGTTGAGAACGACAGGGTGTTGTCCAGGATCACGCCAAGGTTCTTAGCGCTCTGGGAGGAGGACACAATGGAGTTGTCAACCGGGATGGCGAGATCATGGAACGGGCAGTCCTTCCCCGGGAGGAAGAGCAGCTCCGTCTTGCCGAGGTTCAGCTTGAGGTGGTGATCCGTCATCCATACTGATATGTCTGCCAGACATGCAGAGATGCGATTCGCCACCTGGTCATCAGAAGGGGGAAAGGAGAAGATTAATTGTGTGTTGTCTGCATAGCAATGATAGGAGAGACCATGTGAGGTTATGACAGAGCCAAGTGACTTGGTGTATAGCGAGAATAGGAGAGGGCCTAGAACAGAGCCCTGGGGGACACCAGTGGTGAGAGCGCGTGGTGAGGAGACAGATTCTCGCCACGCCACCTGGTAGGAGCAACCTGTCAGGTAGGACGCAATCCAAGCGTGGGCCGCGCCGGAGATGCCCAACTCGGAGAGGGTGGAGAGGAGGATCTGATGGTTCACAGTAACGAAGGCAGCCGATAGGTCTAGAAGGATGAAAGCAGAGGAGAGAGAGTTAGCTTTAGCAGTGCGGAGCGCCTCCGTGATACAGAGAAGAGCAGTCTCAGTTGAATGACTAGTCTTGAAACCTGACTGATTTGGATCAAGAAGGTCATTCTGAGAGAGATAGCGGGAGAGCTGGCCAAGGACGGCACGTTCAAGAGTTTTGGAGAGAAAAGAAAGAAGGGATACTGGTCTGTAGTTGTTGACATCGGAGGGATCGAGTGTAGGTTTTTTCAGAAGGGGTGCAACTCTCGCTCTCTTGAAGACAGAAGGGACGTAGCCAGCGGTCAGGGATGAGTTGATGAGCGAGGTGAGGTAAGGGAGAAGGTATCCGGAAATGGTCTGGAGAAGAGAGGAGGGGATAGGGTCAAGCGGGCAGGTTGTTGGGCGGCCGGCCGTCACAAGACGCGAGATTTCATCTGGAGAGAGAGGGGAGAAAGAGGTCAGAGCACAGGGTAGGGCAGTGTGAGCAGAACCAGCTGTGTCGTTTGACTTAGCAAACGAGGATCGGATGTCGTCGACCTTCTTTTCAAAATGGTTGACGAAGTCATCTGCAGAGGGGGGGGGGTTCAGGAGGGAGGAGAAGGTGGCAAAGAGCTTCCTAGGGTTAGAGGCAGATGCTTGGAATTTAGAGTGGTAGAAAGTGGCTTTAGCAGCAGAGACAGAAGAGGAAAATGTAGAGAGGAGGGAGTGAAAGGATGCCAGGTCCGCAGGGAGGCGAGTTTTCCTCCATTTCCGCTCGGCTGCCCGGAGCCCTGTTCTGTGAGCTCGCAATGAGTCGTCGAGCCACGGAGCGGGAGGGGAGGACCGAGCCGGCCTGGAGGATAGGGGGCATAGAGAGTCAAAGGATGCAGAAAGGGAGGAGAGGAGGGTTGAGGAGGCAGAATCAGGAGATAGGTTGGAGAAGGTTTGAGCAGAGGGAAGAGATGATAGGATGGAAGAGGAGAGAGCGAAGGTTGGGACGGCGCGATACCATCCGAGTAGGGGCAGTGTGGGAAGTGTTGGATGAGAGCGAGAGGGAAAAGGATACAAGGTAGTGGTCGGAGACTTGGAGGGGAGTTGCAATGAGGTTAGTGGAAGAACAGCATCTAGTAAAGATGAGGTCGAGCGTATTGCCTGCCTTGTGAGTAGGGGGGGAAGGTGAGAGGGTGAGGTCAAAAGAGGAGAGGAGTGGAAAGAAGGAGGCAGAGAGGAATGAGTCAAAGGTAGTCTCTCTACCTCATGACCATGGATAGGTGCACGCACTGGATAGGTTTTCCACCATGATGGCCTCCCTGATCACAGCCTCGCCTATTGATTACAGTTCAGTGGTCTTAAAAGAAAGGAGATGAGCACAGGACAGCTGATTCTAGGGTGTGACCTTAGTTGGACTGCAGGCCGACTGGCTCCACACACACCTTAATTTCCAACCCCCGAGGTCTTCTCTGTGTTTTCCATTGGGTCCACATTCTCCTACATGTTCTGAAGTGTCCTCTTCTCTTTGTCTCCTAGCACATTGTCATTCAGACCAAGTCTTGTGGAATGGGGTTATTATGGCTTACCCTGTGGATGACTACAGCTCTACCATGACCCACATATCTCCCTGATGGAAAAGCCATTCGCTCGCACGCACGCACGCACGCACGCACACACACACACACACACACACACACACACACACACACACACACACACACACACACACACACACACACACACACTATAGAGTCCAGACATAACACACTCACACATTGGAACGTGACTGAAGGATTCTCTCCTCTGATCTGCTTCTGAGTTCACACTCTTTCATATCTCTGGCTTGCCTTCACCAATTTGCCTGATAGCAGACTGAGAGGGGTATGCTGATTAATGTAGTGGCAGCAGGTCAGAGGTTGCTGCCCTGTGTCCATGTGTGCAGTCAGCCTCTGTGTTGTGTGCCTCGCTCTCCCTCTCTCACATACACCTTCACCCGCTCTCCCTCTCTCACACACACACCTTCACCCGCTCTCCCTCTCTCACACACACCTTCACCCGCTCTCCCTCTCATCTCCGTAGCGGAGAATGAAAAGGCACAGGGGAGCTTCACCACCTTTAAAGTCAGGCGTGCCACTGCCATGTCCTGAATGCAGAGTGGACTGGGGATTCAGCTCATTTAAGAGACCAGTGGACACCCATGATGGCCAGTGTGAGCTTTTGCATAGGAATTGAATGCAACTCCTATGAAAACAGTTTCCCCTTGACAATTAGGCCTCCACTCCAACGTTGATTTCCACTCATTTAGATGTGAAGGGTGTGTTCCTAAGAAGGTACGGTTGCATTACAATCATTCAGTAGTAGACCGTAGCTCTGTTTGGTAGACCTATGAACTCTTTTTTTTTTATATGTCAATTAAGCAAAGGTTTTTATCTGAGCCAGTAGTCGATACTTTCACCTCAGTGGTAGGAGCTGACACTTAGTGAAGTGGGCCCAGACATTAACCCTGTGTTAAGTATGGGTCGGCTTGTTAATTCCCGTTCCACAGCAGCAAATGACTTCCCTAAGAGCACAGGTAGGCTTTTGTGTGGACTTGAATAGCCATCGCCTTGGTGACGTTTCAAGTGCCCTTAGCCGTGTGTGTGTGTGTGTTGGAGGGCCTCGTCAGACGGGCTCTCTGGGTGATTTCTTAATTAGCCCCTTCATTAGCTCTTTGCGATTCTCCTTGTCAAGGTCTTGTCTCCCAATGTGCCCCTCTGTTTTCCATGATCATGAGGCTTTCGCCAAAAAAGGAGGGAGTCATTTGTGAGTGGTTGGTGTTGAATCCACCAAACAGCCAATCGGATCTGTTTAGCCGGCATTTAACTAACGCAACGACTGGACAAAGGATGAACATTTTGTAATTGTTAACCGGTTAACTGTTGAATGTCGTTTTCTTGTCACATAAGGTAACATGCATTTCTGTGAATGATGGTGTCCTTTTGTTTGCCTGTATGAATTTGTCTATTTGAGTATTTGCAGGTACGGTACATTAAAGCCCAAGTGGTAGCCGCTCTCCCCCAGCCGCTCTCGCCCAGCCGCTCTCGCCCAGCCGCTCTCGCCCAGCCACTCTCGCCCAGCCGCGCTCTCCCTTCTCTTTTGTTTATTTGAAGACAGATCAATCAGACTCTGCCACTGGCTGTATTTCTCCTGCCTGCTTCACCTCTTTGTTCTGTAGCGAGTCTGTCTGTTTCTGCAGCAGGTAACCTTTGGAGTGATGGCTCGGTCCTCTCCTTATCGCTGGGTAGTTTCCTCTACTGTGAAATGGGGCTAGTACCGAGGAGTACTCTCTGCGTGTGTAATCTCTGTACCTGTACAATCGTTTTTTCTCTGGAATGATTGTTACCACACTCACCTTTTTTTTAATCAACCTTAACCATCTTAGAGCCTAGCGTTCAATAATCTAACTCCCTCCATAACACAGCATTATTTGAAATGTTTCATTCAGCAACTGCCTGTGTCTACCTCCTACAGTTGAGGCTGGTTACCTTCATCCTGTTCTGTGTTTTTCCCTCCCCCATGGAACCACAGACATGCCCATATTTGGCCAGTGTCCAGCACAGGATGACTTCTACCTGGTGATGTGCAGCCACTGCAGTCAGGTGGTGAAGCCCCAGGCCTTCCAAGCACACTACGGTAAGTCTCTCTCTCTCTCTCACACACACACAGACCACCATCACTCGTGCAAACATTGTCCCAAGAGCTGATCCAGTATTGTGTTTTTATATTTTTTTGTTATATAGCTCTCCTGGCGGGAAAGGTTTGGGCAGGGAGAGAGCTAGAGTTGGGAATTGCCAGGGACCTCACAATACGATATTATCACAATACTTAGGTGCCGATTAAGATATGCATTGAGATTCTCACATTTTCTTTGTGTATAGTGATTTATTGCGAAATACATGTCTGCTGCAGAGGGACAAGACAGTCATGAGAAAACGACATGTTGTCGTCAGTCCAATTGACTACCTATTTAAAAAGATTATAGTATATAAGTATAAGATATGAAGGAAAAATAGTTTTGGTGCAGGTACAGCCAAAAAGCACAGAAAATATTGCTATATTGTCAAAACAATACGATAAATCGTCAGAAATACCCCAATATGTAACTGTATTGATTTCTTTCCCCCATCACTAAAGAGAACATTCTAGACTTGTGCTTTGGGGAAATCTGCTTGGCACTAATCTCTGTCAGAATGGCACAACTACTCTGTGTGTGCGCATGTTCAAACAGTATCAGCGTCAGGAGGATTAAAAGCACACCTCCCATTCTCCACCTCTAACATGAGAAAGGAGCACTCTGGCCTTTTATTTCCACCGCCTGAGACTTGTTTACAATTCTCCGGTTAATATTTGATGTGCTCCTCCGAGTCTGTTCCTCTGTGTGAGTGCAGCCTAATGGATTGTTTTAGCATGTTAAACTGTCCCTAAGACGTCTGAAGATGTCTAAAACCTACTAGTTTCCTTCTCTACGGTGTGTGTCCTTTAACTGGCTCTTTGGCCGGAATGCTGGAAAGAATTTAATTTATTATGGATTTCAGAATCAAGGGATCGTTTTGCTGCCTTTCTAGTTAAAACTAGCCTGCTGAACCCTCTATGCACGCACTTGCGGAACACACACAGACACACAAACACACACACACCCCTGTGCTTCAGTGCAGTTAAGAGAACTGCTCTCTCCACAGACACCAGTGAGTGCCAGTGAGGTGGTGTAAAATGTCATCTCGCTCTCTCTCTCTGGTTAGTTCCTCTCCACGATGGGCTTTTAAGCATCAATTGGCATGTATAATTTATTTGTTCCAGCTGTTCTTTAGGTCAATTATTGGAGACCTCTTTTAAAATGATTTCAGTGCGTACCGTTTTTCGGCCTTCCTCCACTTACCGTGATCGTTGATACCTCTAGTAAAGAAGAGCAAGGAACTATCTGTTGTTCCTTGAGCCATTTCAATTAAGGATTTTGTCAATGAAATAGCTTAGTCTAAACTGTCAGATAACCTTATGTTATGGGTAATTCTTGAATATTTGATAAAACTATCATGTTTTCTAACACATGGTGTGTATTGGACAGGTCAGTGTTCCGACTCCTCACAACACTGACAGAGGGAGGGTGTTCTAATGTTTACGGCTTTGAGGCTTTAGTATGGATCTTTCCATCCTTATAAACAAATTAGTTTATAAAATGGCATGCAAGCAGTTTCCTTTTTAAACTAAATTGTAATATTAATTTTCTAGTGTAAACCTGGTGAGTCTGTATTGTCTTCCTGTGGTTGTCAAAACCAAAGCCTCAATGGCACATCCTTCCGTTTCTACTCTGGGCTGGTTACTTAAGTCCATCCGTGTCCCAATATGCATACATTACTACACTGCACTTTATGGTGGTGTGGACATCGGGATCTATACCATTTAAAATTGTCGAGCCAAGGCCACAGGGCTTCAAAGGAATCTCTACTCTCCTTTTACTATGGGGTGTTTGTTTCTTTCTCAGTGGAAAGATTGAATGAAAAGCTAGGCCTATAATATTTCATCACTGGTGGTTGCTGGTTATACAGGTATCAGGATTGGCCACAAGAGGGAGACAAAATAGCACTCAAGTGTCATTGGGAACACTCATTGGTCCTGTGTCAAGAGTCGAGACAGATCAATCATGGACTAATGGCACATGTGAATAGAGTAGCAATTACAGAAGTTCATACTTTCCACAAATTGAGGTTAGCCTAGTGCTGGTGTGGTCGCACCTGACTACTATAGCGTAGTAGTCCACGAACACAACTTCCACCTTAGGTGTTGTGCAATAACATTCAATCAGATAGGATGAATCTGGCTTGTATCATTGTCTTCAGTCAGATAGCGCGACTATTCCACCTGCACTGATCTGTCTCGTATCTCGTAAAGGGATAGATCGAAAGTAGTTTGGCTACAATGTGCTATCTAACGTGATAAAATATCACCTAGGTGACATCGTGCTGCTGAAAAACAGTCTGAATTAACCTAAGCTAAAACCATAAATATGTCAATGTTTTACATCTTTTTTTATATCTAACTAAAGATATTTGTGCCTCACCGAGCAGTATTTCTGAAGTTTGGCAGTGGGTTGAAAGCTAGCATAAATTTGACCAACATAGCTTGCTAGCTGAGCCAGTCATTGAAATGATGCCGCTAACCAACCATTGCCTATTTCATGGAGAGTTATGCGATACAAAAAAAAAGATGAACTATGTTTGAATGATGGATGGTTGGCAATCCCAACATTTTAGGATGAGCTCTGTCTGGGACAGGTAGCATGTCCGGTGAACAGGTCAGGGTTCCACAGCCGCAGGCAGAACAGTTAAAACTGGAGCAGTAGCACGGCCAGGTGGAACTGGGGACAGCAAGGAGTCAACAGGCCAGGTAGTCCTGAGGCATGGTCTTTGGGCTCAGGTCCTCCGAAAGAGAGAGAATTAGAGAGAGCATACTTAAATTAACACAGGACACTGGATAAGACAGGAGAAATAGTCCAGATATAACAGACTGAACCTAGCCCCCCGACACATAAACTACTGCAGCATAAATACTGGAGGCTGAGACAGAAGGGGTCAGGAGACACTGTGGCCCCATCTGAAGAAACCCCCAGACAGGGCCAAATAGGCAGGATATAACCCCACCCATTTTGCCAAAGCACAGCCCGCACACTACTAGAGGGATATCTTCAACCACCAACTTACCATCCAGATACAAGCCCGAATATAACCCACAAAGATCTCCGCCACGGCACAACCCAAGGGGGGGGGGGGTGTCTGTCGGTCTCATCTGCAAAGTGATCGTCTCATTGACTTGTGGAGCTAAACCAGTCGTTATGAAGTTTCATAGGAGGCCTGTTCATTCATTAGTCTTCCAGTGTACAGCGTGTGAACGCAGGACTCGGTAGTGCCTCTCTGAAGACTACTGGACTTGTCTGACCAGTGAAACATTAGTGGACTTGTCTTCTATTGAGTAATGAGCTCATCTCTGCAAGGCACCAAAGATGAACCTTTATTTTCTGGCCTGTTTATAGTCTGTGTGGTTTAAATGGCTTTCATTCCATGAAGCCACTGTGTTGCTTTGTTGTGCTGCTGCTGGTAGGAAAGGCTGAGAGAGTCTGCTAAAGGTCAGTGCACTGTGATTCTATATGCTGTGATTCTTCTCTGTGAGGGCAGGTCCACTGAGCTTAACAACCTCTGGACTGTTTCACCTTATTCTCCTCTTGCTTGACGCCCATCCATATGTTGTATGGCAGGGGTAGGCAACTAGATTCAGCCGCAGGTCGATTTTTGTCAGAGGTGATGGTCAGTGGGCCGGAACATAATTATTACTAATTTGTCTCATTTTTAAAATCGACCACAACTAAGCCCAAAAAGAGATTGTATTTGAAAATGACTATAATTTCGTACCTTGATTACATTGGCACACGATCACATGCATGCATACATAGAGGTAACTGGCAAAATAAAGAAAAACACATAGTGTCTTAATAGGGCGTTTTTAACAAAAAAACGGGTGCCAAAACAAATCCCTCGCGGGACGGTTTTGGCCGTCAGGCCGCCTGTTGCGGTCCCCTAGTGGATGTGGCGTTTTGACAGTGGCGCTGCATGCAGAGCTATACGCTCTGAGGAGAACAGGCCTGCACTGTTGACAGGACTATGCAAAAACACCATCCACACCCTTTGAGGATGCAATCCACCAACTGGTTGCTCTAAAGCAGATCTGATTTTCATTAAGTGACTTCTACGATAGTGTTGTCAGGTCATAAGAGGATATTTTAAGGCCTATTCCTTTTGATTGGGCCTTGTTTTATGTGTAGTCTACCCTGAGTGTACAGTGTGTAGGCCTTTGCTGTGCACCGGGGCCCACTATCCAAAATGTTTCCTGGCCAGCCAGCCTGTCTCCTCAGTAGCCAGGGATTCCACTGCCCTCTAGAGAGAAGATAGTGTGAGAATAGACCATAATGCTGCACCTCTTCACTGTTTTCCTGTTCTACTGGTCTGCCAGGACCTCTGTGGCTGGCTGGCTCTCTCAGCTTTTGGCAGGCATTGTGGGAACGTCACGCTGGGGAAGCCTGCTCGCGCTTGCGTGTGGGTTATTCAGCAAATTCTGAGCTAGATTGAGCAGCAGAGAAAGGTTGAGGGGGTGGAGAGGCCGGGTGCTAGCCTGTTACCAGGAAGGCAGTGTGTCATGGGCGGGAGGGTAGAAGAGGGTTGAAACAGCTCGACTCCGGGAGTGGCTTTGTCACAGCAGATAGGCTGCGCAGGTTTAGTGTGTGTGTGAAGAGGGAAGGAAAGCCCTGGGGTTGTTGCTCTTTTAGCTGCTGTAGTGTAAAATTGTGGGTGTGGGGCTGGGATTGGCAGCTGTGCATTCTGCCACGCTCTGTTGCTACTAACCCACTGAGACAGCCTTGGCATGCAGCCCAGACCTGCATGGAGTTAGCATAAGGTTAGTTAGAGTTTCGTATATATGTATATCTATCTCTCTCTCTCTTGTGCTTTCTCTCCATTCTCTTATTTCTCTACTCTCTCACAGTTTCCTCTTATTCACTGATTGTATGTATATTTCTCTCTCACACTCTCACACACACACTCTCACACACACACATGCTTTTCTTCATGACTAGAAGATGAAACTGGTTTTGTTGTGCTGGTTGGGAGGAGGTAGCGTCGTCAGTGTTTCTGTAGTTGTCTGGCTGTAAAATAGTCAGATTAACCCTCAGGACTGGCCAAAATTCAACACAAGATGTGAGTTTTCAGTTAGTCTTCAGCTCACTTTCATTGCAGTGCTCTGCTCTTATCTAAAGAGCTGTCTCTCTCACATGCGTTCTTTCTTCCTCTCTTACTGTAGAACCTTCGTTTTCTCTCCTTCTGTTTTACTTTCATGTTCTCTTTGTGTGTGTGTGTGTGTGTGTGTGTGTGTGTGTGTGTGTGTGTGTGTGTGTGTGTGTGTGTGTGTGTGTGTGTGTGTGTGTGTGTGTGTGTGTGTGTGTGTGTGTGTGTGTGTGTGTGTGTGTGTGTGTGTGAGCTGCGTAACATTAAAATACTGCAATACGGTTTGGATTGCACAGAGCCCTTTGTCCTGTTCAGCAGCTGCTGTTTTTTTGTCTTAGTTTAATTATTTTCTGGTGTCAGTATTGTCTTTTAGCAGTTATTGTAATCTCAACTGTTCCCTTCTGGCTGACAGGAAATCAAGCCCTTGGCCCGTGTTTCTAGTTCAGGATGAATTGGCCTGGATCAGCAAGGCTTTCTAGTCTTTGCTTTTGAAGCTGCCTGCTTTTGACTTTGTTTAGGAAATGTTACCCATGATTCCCTGCACATTTATCGCAAAACTATTACTGTCAAAAGGCCCGTTGTTTCTGGAAAAAAGAACACTACTATCAATTTGAGTTGTCGACATCTCAGATTGCTTGTACAGTGCCTTCCGAAAGTATTCATACCCTTTGACTTTAAAATTGATCAAATATGTGTTTGTCTCACCCATCTACACACAATACCCCATAATGACAAAGTGAAAGCATGTTTTTAGAAATGTTTGCAAATTTATTGAATATGAAATACAGAAATATCTCTTAAGTATTCACACCCCTGAGTCAATACATGTTGGAATCATGTATTGGCAAAGAATTACAGCTGTGAGTGTTTCTGGGTAAGTCTCTGAGCTTTGCACACCTAGATTGAACAATATTTGTATTATTTTAAAATTCTTCAAGCTCTGTCAAGTTGGTTGTTGACCATTGCTAGACAGCCATTTTCAAGTCACGCCATAGATACATCCCGAAGCGGTTTCCTTCCTGTCTGGCAAAAGTAGTACAATGTGTGCCATGTAAGAAAGCTAATGTTTAAGTTCCTTGCTCAGAACATGAGAACATATGAAAGCTGGTGGTTCCTTTTAACATGAGACTTCAATATTCCAAGATAAGAGGTTTTAGGTTGTAGTTAATATAGTATTTATAGGACTATTTCTCTCTATACCATTTGTATTTCATTAACCTTTGACTATTAGACGTTCTTATAGGCACTTTAGTATTGCCAGTGTAACAGTATAGCTTCCGTCCCTCTCCTCGCCACTACCTGGGCTTGAACCAGGAACACATCGACAACAGCCACCCTCGACGCATCGTTACCCATCGCTCCACAAAATCCTCTGCAAGGGGAACAACTACTCCAAGTCTCAGAGCGAGTGACGTTTCAAAGTCTAACTAGCTAGCCATTTCACATCGGTTATACCAGCCTAATCTCGGGAGTTGATAGGCTTTAAGTCATAAAGAGCTGCTGGCAAACGCACAAAAGTGCTGTTCGAATGAATGCTTACGAGCCTGCTGATGCCTACAATTGCTCAGTCAGACTGCTCTATCAAATCATAGACTTAGTTATAACATAATAACACGCAGAAATATGAACTTCTGGTCATTAATATGGTTGAATCTGGAAACTATCATCTCGAAAACAAAACGTTTATTCTTTCAGTGAAATACGAAACCGTTCCGTATTTTATCTAACGGGTGGCAGCCCTAAGTCTAAATATTTCTGTTACATTGCACAACCTTCAATGTTATGTCATAATTACATAACATTCTGGCAAATTACGCAGCCCAAACTGTTGCATATACACTGACTCTGTGTGCAATGAACACAAGAGAAGTGACACAATTTCACCTGGTTAATATTGCCTGCTAACCTGGATTTCTTTTAGCTAAATATGCAGGTTTAAAAATATATACTTCTGTGTATTGATTTTACGAAACGCATTGATGTTTCTGGTTAGGTACACATTGGAGCAACGATACGCACCGCATCGATTATATGCAACGCAGGACACGCTAGATAAATTAGTAATATCATCAACCATGTGAGGTTATAACTAGTGATTATGATTAATTGTTTTTTATAAGATAAGTTTAATGCTGGCTCGCAACTTACCTTGGCTTACTGCATTCGCATAACAGGCAGGCTCCTCGTGTAGTGCAATGAGGCAGGCGGTTAGAGCGTTGGACTAGTTAACTGTAAGGTTGCAAGATTGAATCCCTGAGCTGACAAGGTAAAAATCTGTCGTTCTACCCCTGAACAAGGCAGTTAACCCACCGTTCGTTCCTAGGTCGTCATTGAAAATAAGATTTTGTTCTTAACTGACTTGCCTAGTTAAATAAAGATTAAATAAAGGTGTAAAAATGAAAACTTATGAACTTGAAATCGGCCAACCTATAGGCCTTACAGATAATTGTATGCGTGGGGTACAGAGTTACACTATGCAACTTATGTGACTTGTTACTCCTGAACTTATTTAGGCTTGCCATAACAAAGGGGTTGAATACTTACTGACTTGAGACATTTCAGCTTTGTAAACATTTCTAAACTCATAATTTTACATTGACATTATGGGTGTTTGTGTGTAGGCCAGTGAAAAATCAAAATCTCAATTTAATCCATTTTAAATTCAGGCTGTAACAACAATGTGGAAAAAGTCAATGGGTGTGACTACTTTCTGAAGGCACTGTAGGTAATGTGTCTGTGTGGACTGTACATTCGGTTACCCTACCCTGCTTTTCCCCTGACCCCTATCTAGAGAGAAGACACAGCTCGTCCAGTAAGCCCACCTCCACCTTAGCCCCCTCCTCAGCCTTCTCCCTGACCGCTCTGTCTCGGAGCAGGAGCAGTGGGCCGGTTGGTGGGGGTGTCAGTGGGGGGTCCATGGGCCGCTCTTCCAGTGGGACCAGCACCTCGTCCATCTCCAAAATCCTCAAACCAGCCAAAGAGAAGCTACCAGGCATCCAGCAGAGACCTCACTTCCCTCCCTTCAGGGTGCTCAACGACAAGGTGTAAGTAATGTCTAGCCTAGCCATGCTGGTGAACCATGCTGAACTTGAGTAAAACGTATTGTCATGTTGAACTTCAGCCTAGGGCTTGGCGATATGGCCCCCCAAAAAATCACTAGATTTTTTTCAAACGTGTGGGCAATTCACGATACAGTAGTGTTTTCTTGAAATAAGCTTTGTTGCACAATTAAAGGTCACTGCATTTCAAACAGTCAGCAATAATCTAATGAAAGGGGCAGAGTTGGACAGTTTTCGTGCCAAAAGTCGACCTTTTAAAATGTTTATTTAATCCTGACCTTAACCTTTAAAGGTAAACTCAGCGATATGACGTAGATGCGGAGAGTAAACAGCAGAGCGTGAACCCGTTCACATGTGCAGATACTGTGTGTGACTTTGAGAGCCAAGTCTTGGATCTCACTCATCTCAATGTCTACAGTGCTGCTCGTGGCAACGTCATTTCACTGAGTCTACCTTTAACCTTAACCACACTGCTAACCTTTAAATTAAGACCAAAAAGCACATTTTTGTTTTCATAGTTTTTCACAATATAGTCAATTTTGACTTTGTTTCTATAGTAACTAGTGGAAACTCAGTTGTGAGTGGCAGGGGAGGGGCTTGGTGTGTTTATGTGAGAAGGTGCACTCAAGACAGAAAGAGACGAGACCAAAAAGACTACATGAGAACAAGCGGACATAAACAGTCATAAGAACAAAAAACCTTGATTCTTGCGATAAAGCCATTTTGGAATTTAATTGAATTTGATATGTTGGCCAGCCCTAGTTCAGTCCCCTGCCTCTTTAAAGCCCTGCTTCACGTTTGATTTGATCTTCTGAGTTATATCTTATCTCTTCATCTTAGGTCCTCTCCCTGCTCCTCTGAAGTCTATCTCTGTCTGAAGTCTCCCTGTGCTCCCCTCCTTCTAAATAAGCCCCTTAAAGAGTTAGTTTTAAAAAGAGATCCTTTATCGAACTCCATTTACAACCACTCAAAACATGTTGGCTTTCTGCCTGGGGATTTGAACACATTTCAAACTCTGTTCTGTTCAAATTAAACTCTTTTTCTGAAGTATTTAATGCTGCTATAGATAAATTAACTCCCTCGCTTTCTCCTCCTCTGTCCATCTCTCTCTTCCAGCCTGACCCCTGCAGTCAAAGTGGAGAAGATGCGTCTGAAGGTGGATTCGTCAGCCAAGCTGGTGCAGGTTCCTTCGGCCCACTTATCGTCCTCTTCCTCCAGCAGCACTGTGAGCTCCTCGTCACCCCTGAAGCCAGGCCTTAACTGTCCCTCCATACCAAAGGCTCCCCTGCTTGCCCCCGGCCAGATCCCCAACGGCAAGGGCCACCTCTCCCTCTCTGCCCTGGAAAAGAAGCAGGACAACAACACCAGTAGCAGACAACACCTCTACAAGAGACTGTCAGGTGAGAGGAGGTGATAGGGGTTTATGTCTGGAGGACGTTTTGTTTTAAAGGTCCATTGCAGCTGTTTTTTATCTCTATTCAATTATTTCTGTGTAACAATCAAGTACCTTACTGTGGTTGTCTTCAATTAAAGAGCAATTTCTCAAGCAAAAATGTAGTTAGGACTGTCTGGGAGTGGTCTGAGTGGGGAGGGGAAAACTGAAAACTAGCTGTTATTGGCAGAAATGCCACTAACTGAATATACTATGTTTCTCTCTTCCTTTCTACCTCTCCTGTTTTCTCTCTCTCTTCCTTTCTACCTCTCCTGTTTTCTCTCTCTCTTCCTTTCTACCTCTCCTGTTTTCTCTCTCTCTTCCTTTCTACCTCTCCTGTTTTCTCTCTCTCTCTTCCTTTCTACCTCTCCTGTTTTCTCTCTCTCTCTTCCTTTCTACCTCTCCTGTTTTCTCTCTCTCTCTTCCTTTCTACCTCTCCTGTTTTCTCTCTCTCTCTTCCTATCTACCTCTCCTGTTTTCTCTCTCTCTCTTCCTTTCTACCTCTCCTGTTTTCTCTCTCTCTCTTCCATCAGAACGTGAGTTTAATCCAGATATCCACTGTGGGGTCCTGGATATGACAGCTCGGAAGCCATGCACACGATCCCTAACATGCAAGGTACCAAGCCCTCTCTTCTGCCCCTCTCTTTCTCTGTTTTGTGTGGTTAGGAAATATTCCCTGTCACATTTCCTAGGTATTTAAGTAGCCTTCAGATTCTCAGAGTGCAGCGCACCCTGACCTAACATACCTCTTGGCCTTCTCCTTCCCTCAGACACATTCCCTAAGCCAGCGGAGGGCAGTGCTGGGCCGGAGGAAACGCTTCGACACACTGTTGGCAGAGCACAAAAGCAAAGCCCGGGAACGGGAACTGCAGCACCCCCACCCCCTGCAGACCACCCCTCTCAGGGAACCCCATCCCTCCCCCTCACGGCTCGCCCCCCACCATGACGCCCACCAGGTCGCTCATGGCAACGGAGCCACCGACGCCACCAAGCCTTTGGCGTTTGGCAAGCCCAAACCTCACAATCTTGGTCTTCCACGGTGAGTCACTTCATGTGCTCTTCCTGGGTTCTCGCCATCCAACCACTACTTTTTGCAGTGTGGTACAGCAAGTACCTGCATCCCTGATGTGTGTTCCTAAATCACTGTTTCCTCTGCTCTTAGGCTGAACAGCATTATCTCTGATGGAGGTGGGGGTACCCCGGGAGACCCTCACCACGCTACGTCCGCTCCTGACGGGGGCTCCCGCCTGTCCAGTGACGAGGGGGAGAACGATGAGCGGGAGGAGGGCACAGACAAACTGGACTGTCACTATTCAGGTTACCACCCACGGCCGGCAGCTGTAAGTCCACTACAAATTTAATTTTATATTACAGGGATATGCTCACAACACAGCAACAATGAAACGACTACATAGCCAGATGTATGTGAAATCAGTCCTCCCATTGAGTGGCAGCTTGCACCGTGCATGGGAAGCAGCAGTGTGTGTGTGTGATTGGTTTGTTAGTGCGTATTTGTGTTAACTATTTCCCTCCCTGCTGCTCAGTTTTGTACCTTTGGAAGTCAACTGTTTGGGAGAAGCTGCTACTCGTTTGACCGGCGCTGGGATCGAATGCGATGTGCTCTTACCGCCATGATGGACAAGCACGTCAACACTCAGATGTGGAAGTAAGTCTGTGTACATTCATTAGACCAGAATTCCTTCCATAATACCTACCCAATTTACAAACCTATTGCAAAATCACAGAGGCAGAGAAAGGGCTGTTGCGGTGACCGTATTACCGCCACCCTTGCGGTCAGGAGTCACAAAGGCAGTCAAATTCCGCATGACCGTTTAGTCACGGTAATTAGGCTCCTCCAAGCTCTGATGCTGCTGATGGTCATTAGTAGCCTACCAAACTTGCTAACTGCCTGGTACTCAGCACTCTATTGTCCCTCTAATCACTCTGACATCAATGCAAATGTATTTGAAAATCGAATCAAAAATGAGAGCCCATGAACTCATGTTACGAGGCATTTCTATAGGCTATGTGATTGCGTAAGAAAACAGAGTGATGGCCTCTATTAAAAAGAGGCGGATCCCCTCAGCTTTTTATACGCTAGGCATGTTATATTTCTCAACTTTCCTAATATTAAGTACATTGCTTCTCTTTACTAAAGGAGTATAGCCTACCTGGCTGAAATGAAAAATGAACCACAGGAAATGCATCCTCCATTCGCTATTTAGGTACAGAGATTACATGTATTTTTCTCCCGCTGCCCCTGTTTCGAGACAGGTGCATGATAATGGTACATTCTATATCGAAACAAATTTCACACATTATTTAGTATTTGTAAAGACCAGATTAAATCAAAAATAGTCTGATGGGTGACTATTAGCCTATCTCTTGTGAATTGTATAGAGTGGGGCAAAAAAGTATTTAGTCAGCCACCAATTGTGCAAGTTCTCCCACTTAAAAAGATGCGAGAGACCTGTAATGTTCATTATAGGTACACTTAACTATGATAGACAAAATTAGAAAAAAAATCCAGAAAATCACATTGTAGGATTTTTTATGAATTTATTTGCAAATTATGGTGGAAAATAAGTATTTGGTCAAGATTTCTGGCACTCACAGACCTGTAACTTCTTCCTCCACTCGTTACCTGTATTAATGGCACCTGTTTGAACTTGTTATCAGTATAAAAGACACCTGTCCACAACCTCAACCTCAAACAGTCACACTCCAAACTCCACTATGGCCAAGACCAAAGAGCTGTCAAAGGACAGCAGAAACAAAATTGTAGACCTGCACAGGCTGGGAAGACTGAATCTGCAATTTAATTTATTTAAATTTTACCTTTATTTAACCAGGCAAGTCAGTTAAGAACATATTCTTATTTTCAATGACGGCCTGGGAACAGTGGGTTAACTGCCTGTTCAGGGGCAGAACGACAGATTTGTACCTTGTCAGCTCGGGGGTTTGAACTCGCAACCTTCCAGTTACTAGTCCAACGCTCTAACCACTAGGCTACGCTGCCGCCCCAATAGGTAAGCAGCTTGGTTTGAAGAAATCAACTGTGGGAGCAATTATTAGGAAATGGAAGACATACAAGATCACTGATAATTTCCCTCGATCTGGGGCTCCACGCAAGATCTCACCCCGTGGGGTCAAAATGATCACAAGAACGGTGAGCAAAAATCCCAGAACCACACGGGGGGACCTAGTGAATGACCTGCAGAGAGCTGGGACCAAAGTAACAAAGCCTACCATCAGTAACACACTACGCCGCCAGGGACTCAAATCCTGCAGTGCCAGGCGTGTCCCCCTGCTTAAGCCAGTACATGTCCAGGCCCGTCTGAAGTTTGCTAGAGAGCATTTGGATGATCCAGAAGAAGATTGGGAGAATGTCATATGGTCAGATGAAACCAAAATATAACTTTTAGGTAAAAACTCAACTTGTCATGTTTGGAGGACAAAGAATGCTGAGTTGCATCCAAAGAACACCATACCTACTGTGAAGCACGGGGGTGGAAACAACATGCTTTGGGGCTGTTTTTCTGCAAAGGGACCAGGACGACTGATCCGTGTAAAGGAAAGAATGAATGGGGCCATGTATCGTGAGATTTTGAGTGAAAACCTCCTTCCATCAGCAAGGGCTTTGAAGATGAAACGTGGCTGGGTCTTTCAGCATGACAATGATCCCAAACACACTGCCCGGGCAACGAAGGAGTGGCTTCGCAGGAAGCATTTCAAGGTCCTGGAGTAGCCTAGCAAGTCTCCAGATCTCAACCCCATAGAAAATCTTTGGAGGGAGTTGAAAGTCCGTGTTGCCCAGCAACAGTCCCAAAACATCACTGCTCTAGATCTGCATGGAGGAATGGGCCAAAATACCAGCAACAGTGTGTGAAAACCTTGTGAAAGACTTACAGAAAACGTTTCACCTCTGTCATTGCCAACAAAGGGTATATAACAAAGTATTGAGAAACTTTTGTTATCGACCAAATACTTGTTTTCCACCATAATTTGCAAATGAATTCATTAAAAATCCTACAATGTGATTTTCTGGATTTTTTTTCTCATTTTGTCTGTCATAGTTGAAGTGTACCTATGATGAAAATTACAGGCCTCTCTCATCTTTTTAAGTGGGAGAACTTGCACAATTGGTGGCTGACTAAATACTTTTTTGCCCCACTGTATTATCACTTGTGAATGATGCCCAGCATAAGATACAAAGCCTTTTTTTGCAACTTTTTCTAATCATAGTGCCCACCTCATAAATTTTGATAAGGTTTGTATCACATCTAAAGTGGCCAAATAACTTCTTAAAATTAAGCACATTAATCCACTTTACAAGGCGTGTAGAGTAATTGACATACATAAGCAGCACATGAGTTTCAAGTTTGGAGAAGATAATTTTCACCATAAAAATGCACCTTCGTAATAAAAGCATTACATGCATAGTCACATTTGTGGTCACTTTTAAAAATGGTGTTTTCCCGCTAATGGAACATTCCCACTTATCGCCTACTGCCATGTGCGCATTGCTGTGTTTATCATGTGAAGAAATAGCCTAATAGTTTCAACATTTTATGCTAAATGTTCTGATCTGTTGCGTCAGCCACATTGCATTAAAAAAAATTGATGCTAGAGGTTGTGTTAATTAGGGGTCTATCGCATCCCACAACTGTCCCAGACTGTTTGGAATATTTATTTTTTGCACAGAATAGAATAGGTCAACTTTTGTACTATGGGGGATAGAATATTGACGTAGGCTTGTGCTTTTAAATGTTGTTGGCTGACGAAAAGTAAATGTGGACAGTTCTTCCAATATCTTCAATATGCACCTCGGAATTGGATAAGGACGCGCGCACGGTTGCATCCCCGATATGTCTGTCTTCACTTGTAGCCTCTGAGAAAGACCCGGTCACGTGACGGAGAGCCATGTGAGTGAGAGATGCTTCGGATTGCGCAGCACACTCAGGGAGAAGGGCACAAATCAGCACTCCGGGACACAAAATGCATGGATTTCTTTAGGGTGCATTACGGCCACAAAGGGGATGCCGCTCTGAAATTTGAGGCATTATCAAGTGCTTGTCAAATTGTGATTGAGAGACTATTGGAGTGTGTGCAGCCTGCACAAAAAAAATGCCATTACAAGCTACTTTTTTCAAAACAGCCTTACAATTTTATTAAAAATCGAAACATATAGCCCAATGTTTTTCCACAACTAAAGTTACATTAATAACTATAAATTAGGCATATAGGAGTACCTATTTCTTTGTTAACTGCTCAACCTAGAATAGTGTACGCGCTCCCTCAAAAGGTTTTTAGAAAATATTTATATTTTGTTCAGTTTTATTCTTCATAAAATAATACCATGGAATTATAATCTAATTTTGTCTTCTAAACAAACTAGTGTACCACAGCCATTTGGCATAGCCACATCAGGATCTAACATAAGGACAACTCGGAGGCTATTATTTTCTTCTGACAACATTTTCTTCATATCATGCTTCTTTAGACCTGTTTTAAAATGAAAATAGACCTGTTCTAAAATAAATAATGGATTTATTGTGAAGGTGCAGGCTATATTACATTAATTTATTATACTTTTGAAATTGTCTTGCAGGCTATGTGTGGAAGCCAGGAGATGCTAAATGTCTATGTTAATTAACGGTCAATTAACGTGAGACCGACCAGTTATCTGCTTGACAATCACCGGCGGGTGAAATGTCGTGACCGCCACAGCCCTAGACAGGGAGCCAAAGTGTTGCAGGGTGGTGAAGGGAGATCTATGTGCTGTATGGGACACTATAAGCTAGCGGTTCCAGTGTCTCTCCAGGACTGTGCTGTGCTGACCCCTCTGTGTGTAAATGTTACTGATGGGGATGATCACAGTGGTCTGTTTGTGTTATAGAAAAATCCCTTTCGCCTTGGAGAACTCCTCCTCTTCTTCTTCCTCTGCGCCGGCCCACAGGACAACCACAAACTCCTTATCCTCTTCACACGGTAGCGCCCCTGCTTCGGGCTTCCTCAGCCTCTCCTCTGCGCCCCTTCCACCACCCTACACTCAGTCCTACGACAGCAAGTCTGTGCTCTCGTACGGGACCACCTTAAACGCCCGTGCCTCCCCCCAGGGCGCGGCCGACCACCCTGCCTACAGCGCAGCACAGGCCAGACAAGTGTCTTCGTCGCCCCAGATGCCTTCAGCCCACTCCTCGGTCCCCTCCCTGTCCTCAGGACGACCGTTCAAGTCCAGATCCAGTGGCAAGTCCTTCAGACCCCGGGAGTCCTCCTCCACAGCTGCCATAACCAACTCCACCAGCGGGGGCAGCAGTGGAGGAAGCAGCAGCAGCAGCCTCAGCTCGGGGAAGAAGAGGAAGAACAGCTCCCTCCCTACATCGTCTCACGCTACCACCTACTCCTCAGAGTCCTCTTCCTCCTCCAACACCACCTCTTCCTCCTTCAAGAAGAACTGCACAGTTCACAGTAGCAGCTCAGGGAGCACGTACCACCATGCCTCACTAGTCTCCTCCTCCTCCTCGTCTCACAGTGGCGTCCACAGTGTGGGTCTCAACTGTGGCCCCAACGCCCGGACCAACTCCCTCAGTCTGAAGGCAGAGCCGTCGGGGCCAGCGGGGTTGTCGGGGCCCGGGGTCAGAGGCCCCCCCTCGGGCAGCCCGGCCGAGTCCATCAAGAGGATGAGTGTAGTGATGAACAGCAGTGACTCCACCCTCTCCCTGGGGCCCTTTGTCCACCAGGCCCCAGAGCACCACAGCAGCTTCAGCCATGCCCACAACGACGGCCGCCTAGAGGGGAAGAAACGCAAGGGCTCCCCCGCTGTCAGCTCCATCAACAGTGGAGGAGGTGGTGGTTTAGGGGGCGGTGGCGGGGGGCCGGGCAGGCCCAAAGTGGCCAAGTCTCCAGCCATCAACAACATCCACAGCAAACATGGACGCACAATCCCAGGAGCCACGGGGCTCACCAACAACTCCCTCATCCATCAGGTGGGTTGGACACTTCACACACTGGTTGCTAATGCCTATCATCAACCAGTCAATCTCTTTATTTGTTGGGAAATTCACTGTGCAGTCAGGACTTGTATATCTTCAACATATGTACATGTGACCACATATAGACTTTAGACAAAACATTAAACAAAAAAATCACCAATGTTGTAATTTATTATCTAACTTCCCTGCCTTTCTCTCTCTGTCTCTCTCTCTCTCAGCCAAAGGCCCGCCCCTGACAGCGATGGCTGGGTTCTCTGTATGGAACCGAGAGGCGGATGAAGAGGAGGCAATCTGTGCGCTGCTCTGGACTGCACAAGGCCTTCTAATACGTTACTCTCACCTTCCCAAGATCCTCAGGGTGGAGATGATCTGGACAGCCCAGTGATGTCACTGTTATCGTCTATAGTGTAACTATTCCTCCCAAAGCCATGTAGGAGCACCGTGTGGAGGTGGCAGGCGTTAACACCCGGAGTGGGTCACACTTGGCCCCCTGTCAGTCAGGGTACCGAGGTAGATATTCCTATGGGGAAGACAGGAGAGAAAAGGAGGGAGTAGGAGCCTGTCTGCCCTTTGACCTATTGTTGAAATTCCAGAGGTACGGAGGAAGGGAAAAGTGCTGGCACAACAGCTATGGCACTGCCCACCAACCATCATGACGCAGAGCCACTGGGATTGACTGGAGAGCTCTCGAGCCGCAATCTGTTTGTTTCCGATGAGCTCGTGTGTGTGTGTGTGTGTGTGTGTGTGTGTGTGTGTGTGTGTGTGTGTGTGTGTGTGTGTGTGTGTGTGTGTGTGTGTGTGTGTGTGTGTGTGTGTGTGTGTGTGTGTGTGTGTGTGTGTGACTAGATTCTACTGGAAATTCAAATGTACACCTCCACGCCTGAACTCAGAAGCCTTGGAAGGAGAGGGCAGGATAAGGAAAAACTGTCAGTTGCAACACTTCGAACACAATCACATTGTTGTTTTTTGAATGCTTCCACTACATTTTGTCGGTTGGTTTTAATCAGTGTGACGTGTACATAACGTCAGGTTATGTATAGTAGCCAGAGATGAACCACATGAGGAGCAGATTCAGTCAATTCTATATGAGTTCCATACATGACCCAAACAATTATGCAAGTGTTACTTTTTTTATGTTTCTTATGTTTTTCACTGAATTTAACTACAAAAATCTGTGTGGAGAAGAAAGTAAATTGTGCATGCATATGTGAAAAAAGGATGCCTGATACGACAATTTGATTGAACGGTTGTGAAAGAGGGACTACTTGTCTTGAGGACAAGTGTTAATTCCTACAATATTTTTAACTTACAAATGAACAGCTACAGTAGACCTAGCCCTAACTGTGAACAGCACTAAACAAACACAGACCCACTACTTGCTTTACATTTAAGTCGGGCTTATTTTCCCCAAAAGCTAGCCAAAGGCAGCCATCCATTTCTCCCACACTAGTCTGTAACCACTACGCCAACTTTGGCTATTGGCTATTAGGATTTCCATTCCGGTACCTTCAGTTATGTCACAATACAGTTGTCCATCACACTTGTCCTTCGTCAAAGCACGGAATCTTAAACTGGCAATACTTCCCCGTCTGTCTCTCTGAGATGAGATGATGCTCCATTGCCCCATCTGTCTCTGAGTTGATGCTCCTTGGGATCGTGTTTTTTTGGGGGGGGTGAGATTCATGGAGATGGCTTCAGAGTAGGTTACTACTTTTTGTAACTCCTGTAAATTTCGTAAACTCCACTGATGTCAGGCAGCGAGCTTAGCTGAGGAGCCGACTATTTTCTATCTTACTTTCGCTTTTTCTTGTATGAATTGAACAAATATCGAAGTATCCCTATTTCAGAATACATATTTTATTAACGAATTGTACATATTGAAATATGTATTTTTGCACAGGCATTTTCTTATACAATTTTTTGGGGTACACTTGATATCATTATTATTTATTAAATGAAAGAACAAGTTTAAGAACCTAACTTATTTCAAGTGGTTCACTGCCAAGTCTATAATGCAATAGGCCTATAATTAGAGGTTGAAGCATCTCATGAATCATGTACTGGGATCCTTTAAAACAGGGGTGTCAAACTCAATATTGCCCCAAGGGCCGCACTCAACGAGGTGAATGTAGGTGTATTATCATTTCTACACAGTTTCGATTTGGTTTTAGTCCTTAAAACAGTGTTCCCCAAATTCGGCCCGGGGGTGGTTTTATTTGGCCCCTCAAGCTTTTTACATTTTATTTTCATTGTTGGACATAAAAGATAGTAAAGCCACCAGGAAATCAGCTCCAAGGGATTTTAATTTTGGAAATCTGCTCCTAAGTATTCCCATACTGATCCTATACACCTGATCCTATACAAATATAAGCATGGTTTGAAAGTATTATGTTTTAGTCAAACATGATATGTTTGGACTTATTGCGGTCAATTATCAATATATAAATTATTTTTATGTAATTATGTTCCGGTCCCCTGACCATCCGCTCAAGAAAAAATCGGCCCACGGCTGAATCTAGTCAATGATCCTTTGTTTTAAAGTATATTGAGTTTGTTTTGTTTTACTCAAATCACCCACAGGGTGGATTGGACCCCCCTCAATATGTTTGACACCCCTGCTTTAAAAGGTAGTGTTGCCACGGGCATGTGTTTGTGTGACAGACAATGTTTTGTTTTTAACTCTCCAAGGTCTCACCTGTGCTTTTTACTATTTTCAAGTTGCCTCTGAATCAACAAAGAAATTATCATTTTATTTGACCCAAATAGCCTTTGATTCTGAAATGTCCCGCAGGCTGAAAGCTGTGCCCGTTGTCTAAGCGATTTCTATAGATTCAATAATTTACCTTTTTAGATGAAGACCTTGTAACATTTCATAATTTGAAACACTTTCCCTTAAAGCTGAAGGGACTTAAGCAATCATTAAAGCAAGGAAGATGAACCCTTCAAACAGTGAAACTGCTTGCATCATTGTTGCCAAACATAATTTGAAGCACAGCGTTTTAAGGAAATTCTTAGTTTGCAGCTTTCAGAAATGCTGAAATAAGAAAGTGCCTGCATTTGTTTCACACTGACTGTTTAAGGACAGAACTTTTTTTCATTTTAGTTTTACCTTACTTGAATGTTCAAAGTGTTTTAGGAGCTTGCTTTTAAAATATGCCTATGAACCCTAAATGTGGTAAAAACCTGATTTAGCTTGTCAGCTAGCTGGTATGAAGTACTTCGGGCTCTATTCAATCCGTATCGCTGAAGTTCAGTTATATCACGATTGAAATGTAAAAGCAATGTTCCAGCATTAGCGGTAAACTCTGCATGTTTGCCTGGCTACCTAAACTCCTTGCGCCAGGTAACTGCTATGCCACACCCACAGATGTTTGTTTCTTCTCCGCAATGATCTGGATCTGAGAACCTCCCTGATGATTTCTAGAACGTAAACAAAAAACTAAACGTGCACCCCTTTGTGTTCTGAGGATGGGAAACGCTGTTCTAACCGTTCTGGTCCAGAGCCAGAACACGTGGGTAATGCAATGTTTGGAAATTCGACATTGGGTAGAGATGATCCAATCGCTTGAGTACTTTTTGTACAACACCAAATAACTTCAATGATGGTAGTCTCATACTGAAGTATATAGCGAATGAAATAATTCCGTTTGAGTCGTCAGTCAATGCATGTCGGCTCAATCGGAGATGACCTTTCTATTGCCAGTAACGCTTCAGCGATCCACATTGAATAGAGCCCGTAGTGGTAACTTTTTTTAATCAACGTTTTCCAGTTGAGACGTCTGAGATCTTGGTGCAGACCAGGGGGTATTGAAGCTCCCTGGTCGGTTATGAATCGTTTAACAGGTTCAGTAAAGTGTTTTTGTTTACCCTCAACCCCACTCACAATGCTGACCTTGTTTCCATATGATGGAAACTTTGCAAAGCTGTTGATCAAGTACCACAGCCTTGGAATGTGAAAGTGAGACAGAACACAGCTTGCGGGAGGAACATATTTTCAGTAGATAACTCCTATGTAAGAGCGTGTATAGTATTTTGTTTTAGAACATCAATCATTTGATCAGCTGGACTTGTATTGGCTGCTATGTAATTCATGAACAAACATGGTAGATTAGATTTACTTAATATTTAAGATTGTATAGTCTTTGTTTTGTAACATGTTTCTGTAAATAAATAATTTATACAGCTATTTATACAGAAAAAAAAGGTATTTGTTTATTTGGTTTTATTTCAGTAATCACTTTCATCCATGTATCAAAGGAAAAGAAGTCACCAAAAAGAATTTATTATATACACAATAAGGGTCGCTTCTTCAGACAAACTACTGGTGTGGATACTGATACAACAGGGAAACGCCAGATCTCCCTCCCAAAGGTAACGCTGCACCCCATGTTACATGTTAATAACTCGGGAAAGCTTCTGGACACGGTTGAGCAGTAGGTCCCCTTTCTTGATTGTCTCCTGGTACTGCCAATTCTTGCTATCAGGTCTGAAGGAAAGGAAATACAACACTGAGCTCTGCCACTTTTAATATAGAAACCAATGTTTTACATGCATGTAAAAATGTTATTCTTACCTGTTGGTTTCCACAATCTCGTTTACTTTGTCGATTTTGCAATGGAGGCGACCAGCAGCTATGAATCGGGAGAGTTCCCTGAGAACGAGGGAAAACAAATTAAGACCAATAATCATTGTCTCCTGATAGGCAGCATCATTCCTATGCGACTCGAAGTCCTCAACCAATGGCGTAGTCGCTGATTTAAGACAACCTCCAGGATAGGCATTAATAAACTCAGCAAACAAAATAAATATTTCAGGATCCTGTCTTTCAAAGAATTTGTAAAAATCAAAAACCCTTCATTGTAAAGGATTCAAACTCTAGTTTCCCATGCTTGTTCGATGCACCTGCGGAACGGTCATTAAGACACTAACAGCTTACAGACGGTAAGCAATTAAGGTCACAATTATGAAAACTTAGGACAGTAAAAGAGGCCTTTCTACTGACTGAAAAACACAAAAAAGATGCCCAGGGTCCTTGTGTGAATGTCCCATAGGCATGAGGACTGCAGATGTGGCCAAGGCAATAAATTGCTATGTCTGAAACTGTCAGACGCCTAAGACATCGCTACAGGATGGACAGCTGATCGTCCTCGCGTAACAACACCTGCTCAGGATCGGAACATCACACCTGTAGGACAGGTACAGGATGGCAACCACGAATGCCTGAGTTAGAACCAAAATGCACAATCCCTCCAGTGCCAGACTGTCAGCAAGAGGCTGGGCTTGTAGGCCTGTTGTAAGGCAGGTCCTCACCAGACATCACCGGCAACAACATCGCCTATGTGCACAAAAAGTGCTCTTCACTGATGAGTCGCGGTTTTGTCTCACCAGGGGTGATGGTCAGATTCAGTTTATCATCAAAGGAATGAGCGGTATGGAGGTGGAGCCGGGAACTTGCAGGTGCCTTGGTGGAAGAGTGGGGTAACATCTCACAGCAAGAACTGGCAACTCTGGTGCAGTCTATGAGGAGGAAATGCACTGCAGGGACACATTATTCAATGTCTATGGAACTTGTTCAGTTTATGTCTCAGTTGTTGAATCTTATGTTCAACAAATATTTACACATGTTAGGTTTGCTGAAAATAAACGCAGTTGACAGTGAGTGTTACGTTTCTTTTGCTGAAGTTAGGTATTGTGGGTATGGGACGAGGTAGACGTGAGACTCACTGGTCAATGAACTCTGTACTGACTCCAAAGGCCTCAGCCATGTAGCCCAGGGTGAGTGAGCGGTAGGACTCCAGGAGCTGGCTGTAAGCATGGATACGCATCTCCCTCACATAGTAACGGTAGTGAGGGGCAAACAACCAGTCCTTCTTCATATCCTGCTCCACCGTGGCTGCAGAGGGGACAGAGACAAACAAGTTTACAACTAAGGAATGAGGCGAAGTGAAACACGCATGTCCACTCACTGGCTGCAGACATCAGCGTGCTTCGGCTTTACTTTTTGTAAGCATAAACGAGGGGTGTCTCACCCAGTGACTGGAAGAAGACAGAGTAGCGACACTCGTAGAGGGAGAAGAGGTACTGGCGGACAGCAGGGAGACTGTGCAGCACCTCCAGGATCTCTGCTCCCTTTATCACCTGGGGGAGAGGGAGAACAACACATTAGTCCACAGGAGATGCTATATTTATGCCAGAACTGGAAATCTACCAGTTATATAAAGTGTCTTCACTTATTAAAAACAAGTTTGAATGTTCACGTTCTGGCATGTGGAAAGTATTGTTTTCTGCAAGTACACTGTCTTAAAACGACGTAGGCACATGGATGACAACACCACCACCGTGGCTCCTGCTACCAACCTTTTCTCTGAGGTCGGGCCTCTTCAGGGCAATCATGCAGACGTAGACAGTGTAGGTGACGAAGGTCTTGTAATCCATGAGCTCATAGGAGGTGAAGGTAGACACTGTGTCCAGGAAGAGCTCAGCAGCCTGTTTAAAGTCACGGATGGCCACACAGTACAGGCCCTGGTACACCTTCAGACGGTTCCTCCTGTCCCAGTCACCCCCCTCCTCAATAAGGCTGTGCAGACACAAACAAGGTCACTGAAATGACAATGCTTTCAAAATACGAGGATATAGAAAACAATGGCTTACAACACATGAGAGTCAACACAATGGAATGGCAGGCAAAATGCTATGAAAAACACCCAAACAGGCCTAAACAGTTACTGCAAATATAATTCTTAGAATAGATAGTGAGTGAGGACCCCTAATGGCATGTCATCATAAAGTAGTGAATGCAGAGAGAAGTAGCCCCTTTTAGGCAAACTACCTTTTAGCTTTCTCAGTGTTACGTGTGATGAGGTCACTGTCCATATAGAACAGTCCAATCCTTAGCAGGTAGAACACAATGTCTAGTCGATGTCCCAGGGCCACAGTCTTATCAAAGGTCTTCCTGAAAGCAGTCAAAGCGTCCTCCTGTGGAATTAATGTTAGTAGCTTGTTTAATTGAGCTAATGATGTACATGCATGGCTAGGTTGGACTGAAGAGTCCAGGGGATTACAGAGGCATATTATTGCTTTATAAGTATAACATGTGTAGCTCTACAATGAGCTATGGGCTGACACTTGTTTTGTATGAGGTCAAATGGTACTAACAAATAACATGGTTTCGTACTCCATGGCCTCTGCTCTGAATGTAGTAGCTGATTAATGCCAAACTCACTTTATTCCCGATTCGGATGAGATATTCAGCTCTAGCCATCATTGCATCTCGGATTTCACTCTCCCCGAGGTTCTTCTCTGCATCTTCCAGGACATCATCCAGGCGTTTCAGCTCGTCCTCGTTGGCCTTCTTCATCTTATTCAGCAGGTCTGTGTCAAGTTGCCACTTCAGGTCCTTACACAGGCTTTCATAGTAAGGTGCCATATCTGTAACAAGAGACAATTCATCATCAGCTATTGTGGCTAGCTAGCTACAACTTGACGGTTGTAACTTTATTTGGCAACATGCTAACGTTAGACATTTTTATTTAACCAGTATATTACCGTTATCGGGTAGATTAGCTAGTTATAATACCTTGTATTGAATAGCTAACTGACCGGCAGCTAGGTTAGCAGTTTGATATATGTCCAACAGTGACGCAAGCTAGAGACGTTGGTTACCCATGCTAGTTTGTCGACCAGAACTACCTTGTTATCTAGCTAGCTAACGTTATTTTTGTTGGTTTATTTACGAGGTAGAAGCCAAAACTCACTGTTCTCTTTGATCGAGTCCATGAGCTCAGTTTTAACTTTATCATCTTGTCGGTGACCGTCCATCGTGAGCAAAAATTTCAGCTGTGCTATCCTAAGATCGGGGTTTTTAGGCAGACCCTCTTCTTCCAGGTTTTCCAAAGGCATTTTGTCTAGTATAAAAGCAAAGTAATGAGCGCAGATATTTTCTGTTTGTGACAACAATGTCAGGTATCTTCTGCTAGTTTGCTAACAATGACTTGTGAAAACACTGGTCTGCCACTTCCGCTGTACGGCGCTGAGTTGAGAACGTCAGACGTTACGCGATGAGAACGTGCTGACCTCGTCTGGCTCATAAAGGAATGTCCGCCGAGCACACAAAGACTGCCAAATGATCTCATTATAAAGCAGGTCTGTAACAATTTATCACTCAAAATATATATATATTTCGCCAGATAGTTTTCTTACTTTCTAAAACATATACAGCGATGAGTACTGTGTCAGAGATAGCGACTCAGGGGTTGAAAGGTCCCCACTGAGATGTAAAACATGAATCTTATTCCTAAAAATATCTAACAAAGCAATTGTCTGGTGGACATGCAGACATAAATTAGTGTGTTACATGGAACTCTCAAGATACACAGAATGGAGACTTTGCTGAGACCTGGTAGGAACAATTTTGATGATTTAACATTTAAGTCATTTAGCAGACGCTCTTATCCAGAGCGACTTACAAATTGGTGCATTCACCTTATGACATCCAGTGGGACAGTCACTTAACAATAGTGCATCTAAAACTTAGGGGGGGTGGGGTGAGAGGGATTACTTATCCTATCCTAGGTATTCCTTAAAGAGGTGAGGTTTCAGGTGTCTCCGGAAGGTGGTGATTGACTCCGCTGTCCTGGCGTCGTGAGGGAGTTTGTTCCACCATTGGGGGGCCAGGGCAGCGAACAGTTTTGACTGGGCTGAGCGGGAGCTGTACTTCCTCAGTGGTAGGGAGGCGAGCAGGCCAGAGGTGGATGAACGCAGTGCCCTTGTTTGGGTGTAGGGCCTGATCAGAGCCTGGAGGTACTGAGGTGCCGTTCCCCTCACAGCTCCGTAGGCAAGCACCATGGTCTTGTAGCGGATGCGAGCTTCAACTGGAAGCCAGTGGAGAGAGCGGAGGAGCGGGGTGACGTGAGAGAACTTGGGAAGGTTGAACACCAGACGGGCTGCGGCGTTCTGGATGAGTTGAAGGGGTTTAATGGCACAGGCAGGGAGCCCAGCCAACAGCGAGTTGCAGTAATCCAGACAGGAGATGACAAGTGCCTGGATGAGGACCTGCGCCGCTTCCTGTGTGAGGCAGGGTCGTACTCTGCGGATGTTGTAGAGCATGAACCTACAGGAACAGGCCACCGCCTTGATGTTGGTTGAGAACGACAGGGTGTTGTCCAGGATCACGCCAAGGTTCTTGGCGCTCTGGGAGGAGGACACAATGGAGTTGTCAACCGTGATGGCGAGATCATGGAACGGGCAGTCCTTCCCCGGGAGGAAGAGCAGCTCCGTCTTGCCGAGGTTCAGCTTGAGGTGGTGATCCGTCATCCACACTGATATGTCTGCCAGACATGCAGAGATGCGATTCGCCACCTGGTCATCAGAAGGGGGAAAGGAGAAGATTAATTGTGTGTCGTCTGCATAGCAATGATAAGAGAGACCATGTGAGGTTATGACAGAGCCAAGTGACTTGGTGTATAGCGAGAATAGGAGAGGGCCAAGAACAGAGCCCTGGGGGACACCAGTGGTGAGAGCGCGTGGTGAGGAGACAGATTCTCGCCACGCCACCTGGTAGGAGCGACCTGTCAGGTAGGACGCAATCCAAGCGTGGGCCGCGCCGGAGATGCCCAACTCGGAGAGGGTGGAGAGGAGGATCTGATGGTTCACAGTATCGAAGGCAGCCGATAGATCTAGAAGGATGAGAGCAGAGGAGAGAGAGTTAGCTTTAGCAGTGCGGAGCGCCTCCGTGATACAGAGGAGAGCAGTCTCAGTTGAATGACTAGTCTTGAAACCTGACTGATTTGGATCAAGAAGGTCATTCAGAGAGAGATAGCGGGAGAGCTGGCCAAGGACGGCACGTTCAAGAGTTTTGGAGAGAAAAGAAAGAAGGGATACTGGTCTGTAATTGTTGACATCGGAGGGATCGAGTGTAGGTTTTTTCAGAAGAGGTGCAACTCTCGCTCTCTTGAAGACGGAAGGGACGTAGCCAGCGGTCAGGGATGAGTTGATGAGCGAGGTGAGGTAAGGGAGAAGGTCTCCGGAAATGGTCTGGAGAAGAGAGGAGGGGATAGGGTCAAGCGGGCAGGTTGTTGGGCGGCCGGCCGTCACAAGACGCGAGATTTCATCTGGAGAGAGAGGGGAGAAAGAGGTCAGAGCACAGGGTAGGGCAGTGTGAGCAGAACCAGCGGTGTCGTTTGACTTAGCAAACGAGGATCGGATGTCGTCGACCTTCTTTTCAAAATGGTTGACGAAGTCATCTGCAGAGAGGGAGGAGGGGGGGGGAGGGGGCGGAGGATTCCGGAGGGAGGAGAAGGTGGCAAAGAGCTTCCTAGGGTTAGAGGCAGATGCTTGGAATTTAGCATGGTAGAAAGTGGCTTTAGCAGCAGAGACAGAGGAGGAAAATGTAGAGAGGAGGGAGTGAAAGGATGCCAGGTCCGCAGGGAGGCGAGTTTTCCTCCATTTCCGCTCGGCTGCCCGGAGCCCTGTTCTGTGAGCTCGCAATGAGTCGTCGAGCCACGGAGCGGGAGGGGAGGACCGAGCCGGCCTGGAGGATAGGGGACATAGAGAGTCAAGGGATGCAGAGAGGGAGGAGAGGAGGGTTGAGGAGGCAGAATCAGGAGATAGGTGGGAGAAGGTTTGAGCGGAGGGAAGAGATGATAGGATGGAAGAGGAGAGAGTAGCGGGGGAGAGAGAGCGAAGGTTGGGACGGCGCGATACCATCCAAGTAGGGGCAGTGTGGGAGGTGTTGGATGAGAGCGAGAGGGAAAAGGATACAAGGCAGTGGTCGGAGAATTTAAAAAGGACATGCTTTTTCATATCTATATATAATTATTAGTTATTATGAGAAACAATTAAACTGTTGAAACCATGATTTAAACATATTTATAAACTGGGTGGTTCGAGCCCTGAATGCTGATTGGCTGACAGCCGTGGTATATCAGACCGTATAACATGGGTATGACAAAACAGTTATTTTTACTACTCTAATTACGTTGGTTGCCTGTTTATAATGACAATAAGGCATCTCGGGGGTTTGTGGTATATGGCCAATATGGGTGGCTATTTTGAAGAATCTAAAATATATTTAGATTTTATTAACACTTTTTTGGTTACTAGATGATTCCATATGTGTTATTTCATAGTTTTGATGTCTTCACTATTATTCTACAATGTATAAAATGTCCAAATAAAGAATAACCCTTGAATGAGTAGATGTGTCCAAACTTTTGACTGGTACGGTATATATTAAAACTTGTTTGGGATAGGGGGGCAGCATTTTCATTTTTGGATGAATAGCGTGCCCAGAGTAAACTGCCTCCTACTCAGTCCAAGATGCTAATATACTAATATTATTAGTAGTATTGGATAGAAAACACTCTTACGTTTCTAAAACTGTTTGAATGATGTCTGTGAGTATAACAGAAATCATATTGTAGGCAAAAAATGAGAAAAAATCAAAACAAGAAGTGGGAAATCTGAGGTCTGTAGTTTTTGAACTCACGCCTATCGAATACACAGTGGGATATGGGTTATTTTGCTTCCACTAGATGTCAACCATCTTTAGAATGTTGTTTCAGGCTGCTCATGTGAGCTGTTTGACTAAGGGGTCTGCCTACAGCCTCATTCTCAGTCATTTTAACTTGAGAGGTAGCTCTAGTTCCATTGCTTTTCTACAGACAATGGAATTCTCTGGTTGGAACATTATTGAACTTTTATGATAAAAACATCCTAAAGATTGATTCTATACTTAGTTTGACAAGTTTCTTCGACCTGTAATATAACTTTTTGAACGCTTCATCTGAATGGACCAGATCGCGCTTTTGGATTTGTTTACCAAACACCCTAACAAAAGAAGCTATTGGAAATAAATGGACATAAATTATGGACATTATCGAACAAAACAAGCATTTATTGTGGAACTGTGATTCCTGTGAGTGCATTCTGATGAAGATCATCAAAGGTAAGTTAATATTTATAATGCTATTTTTGAATAATGTTGACTACCCAACATGGCGGATAATTCTCTGGCTGGTTTGGGCTCTGAGCACCGTTCTCAGATTATGCTTTTTCCTTAAAGTTTAAAAAAAATCTGACACAGCGGTTGCATTAAGGAGAAGTGTATCTAAAGTTCCATGTATAATAGTTGTATTTTCATCAACATTTATTATGAGTATTTCTGTGAATTCATGTAGCTCTCTGCAGTATCACTGCATGTTATGGAACTACTGAACGTAACACGCCAATGTAAAATACGATTTTTATATATAAATATGAACTTTACCGAACAAAACATACATGTATTGTGTAACATGAAGTCCTATGAGTGTCGTCGGATGAAGATCATCAAAGGTTAGTGATTCATTTTATCTCTATTTGTGCTTTTTGTGACTCCTCTCTTTGGCTGGAAAAATGGCTGGGTTTTTCTGTGAGTTGGTGGTGACCTAAGATAATCGTTTGTGGAGCTTTCGCTGTAAAGCATTTTGAAATTAGACACTGTGGCTGGATTAACGAGAATTGTATCTTTAAAATGGTGCCTAATACTTGTATTCTTGAGAAATTTGATTTATGAGATTTCTGTTGATTTGTATTTGGCGCCCTGTTATTTCATTGGCTGTTGGCTAGCGGAACCCCAGTCTTAGACAGGTTAAGACATTTACAAAACACATTTATAGCTATAACTTAATTAATTGCTGTATAAAAGGGTCATAACAATGCAATAGAGAGGTACAAATTAGACACAAAACGGAATACCATGACTCAAATAAACAGGTTGTGTAGGCCTATAACTGCAATTGTAAAATGTTTAGTCTGTTTATGTTCTCTATTCCAGACCCATGGTAATGCTCTAGTCTCCTTAATCATTTAGCATATTCACTTGTGCTCAAATTAACACCTAACCTACTTCACCAGGCGTGTAGACATACTACTGGTGAAATATCTGTTTCCCTAACCATGTCTGTCTGCTTGCAGTACATCCAGCGTGCCTTGCTCAAGGGCACATTGGCAGATTTTTCACCTACTCGGCTCTGGGATTTGAACAAGCAACATTTTGGTTACTGTCCCAACACTCTTAACCGCTTGGCTACCTGCCGTAGCCGTACCTGATAGATCCGTTCCTGTATGGATTCACTGCAGGTAGGCCTATGTGATATTGCACCTTCAATTTCATGCAGATCAGTTTAATTGAAGGATCATTATGACATGGTAAAATAGAATCCCAGAATCCCATATATTGTTATTTTACAGCGATAATAACAATATATGTTTTAGTCTTGTTTGTGAACCTGAGGTTTAGGAGGAAATATCCATGCAATATACCTGGGTGAGAGTTCACCCTAAAAGATAACGGCATGGTAACACTAACGTCAGCTACCTTTGACTCCATTGGTAAACTGTCAGGACAATTTGTTGGACTAAATTAAGGTTCTATTTTTGAATCTCAACATTTCACTGAAAAAAATAAGCATCAAGCATCACACTAAACATGTAGTTATCAATTTGTGCCAAATCGGACATCCTGAATATGCTCTGACTTGAGGCTTTGTCTCAACTTTCTCAGAGAGATTCTTGGCTGTGAAAATAGCTGGAACATCCTACTGTGTGTTCCAACATGTTTCTCTGTGGTACAGCTGCTGACAAAGGCTCTTCTTTCCAGAAGCCCCAAGATACTCATTGATAGAAAAGGGCAATGCAGAGGCATGCAAAAAAAGTTAGGTGTTTTCTTCATAGTCACTGAGGCTGTCCAAAGGGCTTCATACTCAGAATATTGAGTACTGTCTGTGCAAATGTACAAATTGTAATTACAGTATTTACTGTCATTTTTGTTCAACTTGCTTTTGGGGTATTATATGTAGATATAAAAGTATGAAGGAAAATAAGTATAATTCATGTAATAGTCATTGTCAGCACTATATACATACATTGGTATTATTAAACATAGCTTACAGATGACACAATGCATGTATAGCTGAATGAAAAGTAAGTACAGCGAAGGAGACCTTACTCACCTATTGTATCTTACTCAAAAACAATATATGTTCCTGTGTTGTGTGTGTGGTTTCCCAGCTCTGCAGAGTCTGTGTAGGGGTGAGGACAAGCTGGAGATGGAGGAGATGGTGTTGGAGTATGCTGACATAAAGGACGAGGCCCCTAAGAGTCTACTGAAGCTGCTGAGAGACAGAAGCTTCTGATGGCAGCTCATCACCATGGTGGTGGTGTACAGCCGCATCCAGTTCGCTGGCATCACTGCAGTAAGCACAGCACACACCTCTGTCTTTTATCCCATATCTCAGGCGTGGGCAAACATTTTGGCTCGAGGGTCATAGTTTTAGACATTTAAGTCCAGAAGTGTTTTTTTTTTAACCCAAAATAATAATTTCCCCAAAAAACATTAATATTATTACTATTTTATTTTTACAAATCCCTCTCGGGCTGCATTTAATCAGCTGTTGGCGGAGATGCTGCCCAGGGGCCGTAGTTTTCCCACCCCACCCCTGCCATACCTACAGTACATCCTCTTCTTCTTTCCAACCTCTACCCTCAGATTAGTGTGTTCTCCTTTGACAGCTTCAAGGAGGCATGCATCCCCCTGAATAAGATCCACTGTGCGATTTTGGGTGTTTTGTCTGAGGTCCCCACCTCCAACATCTGGGTGTGTCGCTGGGGAACATGGCCTACACTACAGGGGGTATACTATGATACCCCTCTGCAGTGTTGTAGTAATCAGTCAGTCTCGAGACCACATATTGAGAGGTGCCCTCTGTTACTTCTACAAAGCATGTGCCCAGGCTAAAAATGTTCAACGTAGAGTACTTCTTAATTAACTTGAAAATGTCACTGGTTAAGTGGTCATTAGACAAGCATGATAAGGACTAATAAGTAATCAGTGAACAGTACAGGAGAGTGACCATAGGGAAGGAAACACTGTCCCAGTGCAGGAATCCACCCCCAGTGCATACCGTAAAGGAGCTCCGTTAGGTAGAACATGTTTGTCACTAGGATGTGAATGCCACTCCTGAAGTCCTAAACAATAAATCATGTGTGAGCTCCTCTGGCTTTGCCATCCCCTAGGTGGAGGGAGGGAGGGAGGGAGGGAGGGAGGGAGGGAGGGAGGGGAGGGAGGGAGGGAGTGATGGAGGGAGGGAGGGAGGGATGTGGGGAGGGAGGGAGGGAGGGAGGGAGGGAGGGAGGGAGGGAGGGAGGGGGAGGGAGGGAGGGAGGGAGGGATGGGGAAGGTTCCGGACAAGTTCTGTTGTGTGCAATCATCCCCAGGGCCTGCTGATAATGCATGTGGGAGGAGAGCACTACTCTGGGGGGCTTTGGGGTCGTGTCTGCCATCATGATATTAATCACCATCACTCTCAAACTGAAGGTGAGGTCTTGACCTTTCAACTCTCCTGCACTGTGACAAACTTACAGTAAGAGGACCTAGGGGGATGATACGTGGAAGAGACAGTTTTGGTCGAAATACCAACATTACATTGCTGTGATCATCAATTGGTGATTGGTCAGATGCATCCTGTCCTGTTGCCTGTGGTATTCCTAGCTGTAGTGTTGCCATCTCTCACACAAGAGATTTATCCAATCATGCCAGCCTGCAGCGTTTGTCTTCACTGGAATCCTGTGCTGGGACTAGTCTTCCCCTTTCTGATTGTAAGTCTATAGCCCATCATCAATATACTGCACCTCTATATGTATTCAATTCATGTAGGACAGCAGAACACTTTGGAATGAAGTATTGTTACAGTATATAACACTTTTTTTATAATGCTTACCAATTGAGATACAATATGATTTCCTGAACACAATTCACATTGTTCTGCACAATGCAAGTTTGATACCCCAGAGATATCAGGCATACAGTAATTCCATACTTTGAACATCATATTAAATCCTTTTTCTATCTTCTCATAATTCCTTTTGTTCAGTCTGTGTAAAAAGCTGAGCTCTAATTTAGGTACCAGTGGAATTATATAAAATTGAAAGGTTTCACATAGCCATGAGTAGAACAATAGGCCAGGACTATTTAATCACAGGCTCTCAGCCAACCGTCCAAGTTGTTCCCCTGACTATTGGAGCGCTAGGAACTCACCTGCCTCTTCTCTTAACCACAGGAGCTCCTCAAGTCGTTCAGCTTCGTGCTGTTCACCTGCATGTGTCTGTTGGCGTCACTCTGTCTTCTTCTACCTACTGGAGACCAAGGGGAAAACCCTTCTGGAGATCTCAGGGAGTTTAAAAACATCACTCTGTGTGTAAAACCCCTCTCACATGACAAGACCCTGGAGACAAAGTTAGAAAAACTGTTGGAAGCAAAATAACTGAGATGTATTATACTCTGTCTGAGTTGTTTAGTTTGTATTTTAGTATTGTCCATCCTGTATATTTATACACTGTGCATTCACAGCCATATACCATATTCAATAAAAACATGTACAAGTGTTATATCTGAATGAGTTTTATGGACCGATTGAATATAATAAAATGCTGTTTACTCTGATTTCTTTCAAAATCCCTTTTCAAATGGTGGTTCAATTACTTGTAAAGTCCTAAAACAAATGTTATTTCCAACTTTTGTTATATGACCTCACAGAAAGCCATATGGTCTAATGTTCTTCTGTTTTCCTGAGGTTCATAGCAGGACATTTCTAAGACAAATATGCACTCTCTTTATCTCTCAATTTATCATATACACACACATGCACCACATAAAATCCACCCTAAGTCTGATTTCTTGCAGACTCATTAGTAAGAACCTGTCGACCTAACCGATACCCATGGCCAACGTGAGGGACTCCCTCAGCCTCTTAGCTGGCTCTTTGTCCATAATGATGTGGCTGGGTCTTTGAGGGTTGGCTTTTCCAGTATGGTCCTTGAGCTGTTGGCTCTTTGAGGGGCTCCCCTTATCACTGGCTGCCAGCTGCTGCTTGGCACAGGGTCTTCATTAGCAGTTAAATGTGCTGGGTGCACAGCTCCCGTTCAGGGATGGGGAATGATTGACATTATCTTGGCTGGGGTGAGATGGTGTATCGGCGTCCCGCTGTTTGCATTGTCTCTAGAGGGGATTAACTAGAGGATTAATTAGAGCTACCATAGTGACGCCTAGCCATCTTTCCCCATAGACCTGCCTGCCTGGTCACTGCCTGGCCAATGGGCTGCTTTTACTGCTTAATGGAACATGCTGACACTGAGGTAAGTATAATGGACACATAGAGCAGGTATTTCAGTCTGAGCATTTCTGTCAAATACACAGTATCCATGACACATGCAATGTGCTATATCGAAACTGTAAACTAAACTGTCAATAGTAGTAGATTGATCTTGGGAAGATGAACGCACCAATTTTGGCATGTGTAAGTGTGAGGGATAGACAATATTGGTTTATTATCTCTAGTGCTGTAGTAAAATATAAAAAGACATAACAACTTTCTAGTGCTGTAGTGACATCATGTTCTCGACAGATGGCAGAGTTTCTCTGCATTGTGAAAACAACTTGATTCAAGGCATGATAGCACAGAGTTGAATCTTCTACCGTAGGTAAGGAGAACATTACTGAACCATGCCGTGGCACTGTAATACGTTCATGCTAACATATTAACATCTTCTCTGATGGCATTAGTGATAAAAATAGGTTTGGTTGACTGATACTGCTTCTCAATGCTTCACAATACGACAGTACTGTGTGCATCTGAGAATGTATTTATTTGAAAGGCCAATCTCTATCCTTTACTCTTATCCCTGCTCCACCATGTTGAGCGCTCAGGAGCAATATTGCAAACGAAACCTGCAAGGCATATTCATGGTAGTTCTGTAAAATGACCTAGTTTGGATGTTTGTGACTGCAACCGTTCATATAGACTCCTGGCCACACTGATATATAGTACCTCAGACTTGTTTGAATTGTTCAGTGACCGTTTAAAGACTATTTAAAAGCACAAACTAGGATGGGAACAAACAACGTAATGGCAACCCTGTACGAACCACTCTGAGTAATGAGTGCCAGCCTGGTGGTGAATAAAGAAAATGATGTCCTGGAAGAACATCACAGACACTCTCTGGCTCATTTACATCTGAGGACTAAAGTGGTCCACCCATCAATAGAGAGAGGGGGGGGGGATAGAGGGAGAACGAGAGGGGGGGGGGGTAGAGTGAAAGAGAGGAGTGTGTGAACGATGGAGAATAATATGATGTAGTTGTGGCGATTTAGTACAGGTGGCACACAGATGGGACACGGACCCGGTTAATGAGTCACTGCCAGAGGGCCTGGGGACGTGACATCATGAACCAGACGGAGCCCTCTGGCACTGCTGGATAAAGGTACCCGGTGTGCCACTCCACATTACCATGAGATGCTTCCCAGTCGTTTGATCTGTGGATTACTACCCACCCCCAAGCTGGCACAGTTTCACTGTGGATGTGGCAGATCAGGAAACAAGACATTATTAAATATTTATTTAACTAGGCAAGTCAGTAAAGAACAAATCCTTATTTACAATGACGGCCTACCCAGGCCAAACCCTAACGACGCTGGGCCAATTGTGAGACACCCCATATGCTGCATGCAAATTTAACCAGGACCCCAGGATCATTATATTACTGATGTAGTGCTGTAAATATACACAGAGTATACCAAATATTAGGAACACCTTCCCTCAGAACAGTGCCAGTTTGTCGGGGCATGGACTACGGTGTTGAAAGCGTTCCACAGGGATGCTGGTCCATGTTGACTCCAATGCTTCCCACAGTTGTGTCAAGTTCATTGGATGTCCCTCTGGTGGTGGAACCCAGCAGCATTGCAGTTCTTGAGACAAACCGGTGCACCTGGCACCTACTACCAGACCCTGTTCAAAGGCACTTACATTTTATTTGTCTTATCCATTCACCCTCTGAATGGCCCACATACACAATCCATATCTTAATTGTCCCAAGGCTTAAAAATCCTTCTTTAACCTGTCTCCTCCCCTTCATCTACACTGATTGAAGTGTAGTTAACAGGTGACATCAGTAAGGGATCATAGCTGTCACCTGGTCAGTCTATGTCAGGGAAAGAGCAGGTGTTCTTAATGTTTTGTATACTCAGTGTATATTATACATGACATGATGGCTGATAATCCCTTTTATTATTGTCCAACCTAGTAGACTAATACCAACTGAGATGCAGGTTAAAGCCTGGATTAAAGTGAGAGTTAAAGCAAGGCTGTGGATGGAAGACAGTGCAAAGGCCAGGGTTGAGGATGAGGCCTGGGTTGAGGATGAGGCCTGGGTTGAGGATGAGGCCTGAGTTGAGGATGAGGCCTGGGTTTGGCACTAAGCTTCGGCTGATGTTTGGGGTTGAGCTGAGGTTCAAGTCTTACCTGCTATGATCTTGACTGGAACACCTCATAATTGCTCACGTTGGTATGTAGGTAGGTAGGTAGCTGGACTGAGATGTGGGTCCAGTACTGTATGTCCCAGGTTCTAATCTGAAACTGGGTGAGAGTTAAAGCAGTGAGGGCTGGTGATGGGGCGATGCCCAGTGTGCATGGAGGTGTAACAGGTGGCGTTAATACCAAACAGAGGGCTTACTGTCACCCTGTGTTAAAGGGATACTTCAGGATTTTGGCAATGAAGCCCTTTATCTACTTCCCCAGATTCAGACAAACTTGTAGAAACCCTTTTTAGGTCTCTGACAGAAATGCAATGACTGGGAGTTAAAACAATGACTGGAAGTCTAACTGCTAGCATGCGAGTAGATACCATGGACTACCAGTCATTGCACTAAGGCTACTTGGCATTGGCTCTACCTATAACTTCCTTCATACTGGACAGAGACCTAAAATTGGTATCCACAAGTTCATCTGAATCTGGGGAAGTACAGTAACAGGCAAAAGTTTGGACACACCTATTCATTCAAGTTACAATTTTTTACATTGTAGAATAATAGTGAAGACATCAAAACTTTGAAAAAACACACTCTTGGCATTCTCTCAACCAGCTTTACCTAGAATGCTTTTCCAACAGTCTTGAAGGAGTTCCCACATATACTGAGCACTTGTTGGCTGCTTTTCCTTCACTCTGCGGTCCAACTCATCCCAAACCATCTCAATTGGGTTGAGGTCGGGTGATTGGGGACGCCAGGTAATCTGATGCAACATTCCATCACTCTCCATCTTTGTCAAACAGCCTTTACACTGCCTGGAGGTGTGTTAGGTCATTGTCCTGTTGAAAACAAATAATAGTCCCACTAAGCGCAACCAGGTTGGATGGTGTATTGCTGCAGAATGCTGTGGTAGCCATGCTGGTTAAGTGTGCCTTAATTCTAAATTACCAACAGTGTCACCGGCACTGACACACCATCACACATCCTCCTCCATGCTTCACGGAGGGGAACCACACATGCGGAGATCATCCGTTCACCTACTCTGCGTCTCACAAAGACACAGCAGTTGAAACCAAATATCTCAAATTTGGATTCATCAGACTAAAGGACAGATTTCCACCGGTCTAATGTCCATTGCTCGTGTTTCTTGGCCCAAGCAAGTCTCTTCTTCTTAGTGTTGTCCTTTAGTAGTGGTTTCTTTGCAGCAATTTGACCATGAAGGCCTGAATCACACAGTCTCCTCTGAACAGTGGTTCTTGAGATGTGTCTGTTACTTGAACTCTGTGAAGCATTTATTTGGACTGCAATTTCTGAGGTTGGTAACTCTAATGAACTTATCGTCTGCAGCAGAGGTAACTCTGGGTCTTCCTTTCCTGTGGCGGTCGTCATGGCGCTTGATAGTTTTTGCACTTGAAGAAACTTGACATTTTCCAGATTGACTGACCTCCATGTCTTGAAATAATGAAGGACTGTCATTTATATTTACTTATTTGAGCTGTTCTTGCCATAGTATGGACTTGGTCTTTTACCAAATGGGGCTATCTTCTGTATACCACCCCTACCTTGTCACAACCCAACCGATTGGCTCAGACGCATAGAGAAGGAAAGAAATTCCCCAAATTAACTTTTACCAAGGCACACCTGTTAATTGAAATACATTCCAGGTGACTACTTCATGAAGCTGGTTTAAAGAAGAACAAGAGTGTGCAAAGCTGTCATCAAGGCAAAGGGTGGCTACTTTGAAGAATCTCAAATATAAAATATATTTTGAACACTTTTCTAGTAATTTCATATTTTTGACATTTTCACTATTATTCCACAATGTAGAAAATAGTAAAAAATAGGAAAACCCTGTAATGAGTAGGTGTGTCCAAACCTTTGACTGGTACGGTAGATAAAGAGCTTCATTGCCAAAATCCCGAGATAAACACATGATCCTCATCAACACACCATCGGGACAGCCAAAGGCTCTCATGCACAACTATGTGAAGGAGTGGGTCCAGTCTTTTAAGAGAGGACTCTGCATGGTCATCAGAGAAGGAAATCCCCTCCTGCCCTCCTGAACCTCAGGCACGATTATGGCCTTTAGTCAGCAGAATATAGAGAGAGCCTGCAAATCTCTCTTTATCAATATAATCAACATCTGAGGTTGACAAATTGCAGAGTGTAGCCTTTCATTGTTTTGTCTCTTTTCGCCTTCCAACAGTCATTTCATCCCACATTGATTCATCAATTCCAATGTCAGTTACTATCAAAGGTCAGGTATTAGGCTACCTATATCGCTGTGCAGTGTGTGTGTGTGTGTGTGTGGACTGACACTGCGTTGTTAGGGTGACTTCTTACCATGGTAATTGGACACACATGACGAGGGGGAGATGGTCAGTAAAGCCTCAGCCATTCCTGTCACGCGTCTTCTATTCAACAGCCTGGGCCCCCGTGTGTGTGTATCTATATGCTGTGTGTGTGTGTGCAGAGTGTGATAACACACCAGCATTCTTCAGTTGTAAATAATTGAATCAGGCTATTTAAGTCCCCTCAGAGCGGAGCTGTAATTCGGTGCAGTTTTGCTCTTAAGGACCGGTAATTATGCCTGTTAGGGACTTCCAATACATCTCAAGACCTTCACTTCTTTCTCCAAGTAGGGAACCAGTTACATCTGTGCTGTTAGACATGTCGAGACAAGGTGCTGAATAAAAAGGCACATTTTCCAATGAAAATCCGGAGACCAACTTCTGTCCACATGCCTAATGTGATCGAATACTCTCTTGCTATATACAGTATCAGTCAAAAGTTTGGACACACCTACTCATTCCAGGGTTTTACTTATTTTTTTTTACATTGTAGAATAACAGTGAAGACATCAAAACTATGAAAAAACACATGGAATCATGTAGTAACCAAAAAAGTGTTTTATATTTGAGATTTTTCAAATTAGCCACCCTTCTTCTTGATGACAGCTTTACACACTCTTACATTTACATTTACATTTAAGTCATTTAGCAGACGCTCTTATCCAGAGCGACTTAACTCTTGGCATTCTCTCAACCAGCTTCATGAGGTAGTCACCTGGAATTAATTTCAATTAACAGGAGTGCCTTGTTAAAAGTTAATTTGTGGATTTTCTTTCCCTCTTAATGCCAATCAGTTGTGTTGTGATAAGTTAGAGGTGCTATACAGGAAATGGTCAGTCAATCCAGAAAATTTCAAGAACCTTCTTCAAGTGCAGTCGCAAAAACCATCAAGCACTATGATGAAACTGGCTCTCATGGGTTCCGCCACAGGAAAGGAAGACCCAGAGTTACCACTGCTGCAGAGGATATGTTCATTAGAGTAAACTACACCTCAGATTGCAGCCCAAATAAATGCTTCACGGAGTTCAAGTAACAGACACATCTCAACATCAACTGTTCAGAGGAGACTGTGTGAATCAGGCCTTCATGGTCAAATTGCTGCAAAGAAACCACTACTAAAGGACACCAATAAGAAGAAGAGACTTGCTTGGGCCAAGAAACACAAGCAATGGACATTAGACCGGTGGAAATCTGTCCTTTGGTCTGTCTTCAAGGCAAATGGTGGCTACTTTGAAGAACCTAAAATATACACTATATTTAGATTTGTTTAACACTTTTTTGGTTACTACATGATTCCATGTGTGTTATTGCATAGTGTTGATGTCTTCACTATTACTCTACAATGTAGAAAATAGTCAAAATAAAGAAAAACACTTGAATGAGAGGGTGTGACCAAACTCTTGACTGGTACTGTGTATGTAAACAAATGATAAAAAGTCATTATTGTGAATTATAAAAGTCATTTCTTTGAGGAGACTCAAGTGAGTTAACACACTCAGTACTCTCTGCCTCTGGGATCCCAGCAGAGGCAGGAGTGTTCTCCATCTTTACGTCTCAGCTGTCCATCTGACCACCATCCCATGTGCATACCTCATTAACCAAGACACAGCGTAGTGTTCTCAGAACAGAACCATCTCTGACACACTAGAATAGAAAGATGTGTTCTGTGTGCATCGCTGGGCAATGTGGTAGTGTTAACGGTCATGGTCATGATCCAGGAACAAGCTCTGGGATTCAGACTCTCTCTGTGTTTCATCCAATGAAGACCTCTGTCCTCTAACTTTAGCGTTGTCACATGACCCTGAGTGCCGTGCATGCCTGGGCCAGTGGAATGTGAGGAACATTGGTTAATTGGCTGTCACATTCTAAAGACATTCTATTCATAGTAATCGGAATGCTCTTCATGAGCCCTAAACTGAAAACAAGAGAGTGCCAGTCAGAAGCACAAACAGACATAACAGATATACCTTGGTTAGCAGTTTCCACAGTAACAGGTGGTCTATCACATAACTGAAGTGCTTGACTTCTTTTCACTCTCTTTGTTGGCCTGGAGTACTTTAGCTTTATGTGAAATATGTAATAGTCATTAGCTTGGGCAGGGTCAACTTAATTCTACAAATAATATGCAAATTGAAAGACAAGCTTTTCTCAAGTTGGCATGCATTGGATGTTACATACTTTTGACGCATATTGTGCTTATCAAAGCCCCCAAACAAACACCATATGATAAACACGTATAGAAGTATCCAAACCGCATTCCCATAAGAGTATACTGTGTAAATATGACATAGACCACGACATTCAGTAAGACAAGTAACATGTTAGAACCACTAACTAGAGCCATATATTTAGAATAAATATATGGGTCTGGATACTGGTCATTGATCATATTGGGTTGAGTGAGTTTATCCATCCACAGAGATATGTGGTCTCTCCAGTGGGTGTATTCTGCCCAGAGTCAGCCAGTCCCCAGTGGACCAGACCACTGTCACTGTCCTGCATCAACACAACTCAGGGATTGTCCTCTATGGTGCAGCCCAGAAAGCATATGGCCACAATCTGTGGCACTTCTGACAGCATCTTAGCTCTGCTTTAATTAAACACATGGAAAACCCACAGACTCTCTCTCAGTGCCAAACCATCGTCACACTAACTGACAGTACAACCCCTCTGTCCTTGGGAAATGCCCTGCAGGTCTGAGAAGAAGTCAATCCATTAATATGCAAATTAATATATGGGTTGGGTTGATGAAGTAAGACTGTGCTCTGATGAGTTTGAAATGAGCTTCTTGCTACCCTTTGAATGGAAGCCATGTATTCAGTTAGATCAATACGAAGATGACTGGAGATCGAGGCGTTTTAGTTTTGTTTTCCAAGACTCATTACTTTGGAAACAATGATGCAGGGACAATGAGCATCTCTCCAGGTATGAGTTAGGCAGTGGCAGCAGGGGCGTCATGCACCCATTATTTTAGAGGGGGGAAGAAGTATGTGACGATGGAGGCGGGGTGATCCCGAGATTTTTGCATTTTTCAAACACCTGAAACAGCTTCTTCCTGAAATCTAAAGCAATAATCATTACGCCTAATTATATGTAAATAAATATGTCTATTTTTCTGCATAGGTTACCTAAGCATCTCTCTTTACCTGTTCAATTGTCATTTAAGCCAAGTAAAGAAGCTTTCCTGGTAAAATCTAGGTAAAAGATTGAAGGTAATGTGAGTTTGAGTACATTTAGCAATTGCTTGCTTTTCTAATGTCTAGCAAACTTGCTAGCAGGCTTGCCAGCTAAGATAGTTAGACAAGCTACTCTAAATTGATTGATAGCCTGAAATGGCTTGGTGGCTAGTTATGTTGGAAGATTGGGAACTTATCTAGCTGGCTAGTTTATAAATCTAACTTCATAAAATTGCTGGGTGGCTAGTATTACAGAGAAACAACAAAACATTTGTGAAATATTTATTCATCAAGAAGGAATCAATTGGCTACATAGCTTGATCACATTAATTTACAAACAAACCTCCTACCCATCACCGGCAGCTCAAATCAAATCAAACGCTGTGTGTGTGTCACTCTACTCTCTCCTCCTCCTGCACCTAGTCCAGTCAGTGTGCCCCCTCTGTAAAATACAGCTGACAAATCTTTTTTAGCAAACAATGATGATATATTGTGTGCTTAAAAATTAAGTTTAGTAATTCATTTGATAACTGAGAAATACAAAAAAACAAGACAAATCTGGGCATGACACCAGTGGCCTAGGGGCCCAGTAAAAAAGGCAAAAAAAGACATAATCGCTCAGTTGTCAGGACAGTAATGTGTCTCGTGTTTGTGCAGCTGTTTTGGTCATAACAGTCAACAAAATGAAAACTCCTGACCACCGCAAAGTATATATGAACACGGGAAGACATGCTATCTAAAAGGAACCCACATAAACACACTAATTCACCCCACATGTCAGTAGCATCCCCCTGGGCAAAAACGGATTGAATCGATGTCGTTTCCACATCATTTCAAACCCCAAAATCAATATGACGACATTGAACCAATGTGGAAAATGAATTGGACTTGCAAAAAGTAATCTGCGTAAGGGAATTTTGTATTTTTGTCACCCACATTTGACCTAAATCCAATGACGTGATTGTTTTGATTTCACATTAGTTGACAACCAAATGTAAATCAAAACTAGACGTTGAATTGACATCTGTGCCCATTGGGATTGGTCTTCACTCACTTTTAATCTAGTGTGTGTAGTTAAATACCTGGTTTTGAGACCTGCAGTAGAAGGGAGGGGGTGGACTAGAGTCCACCCAGTTTACGGGGGCCAGTCTTAGCTACTGTAATCCTCTGACCACATGGACACATCAGACACGAGCCAATTTAGAACCCTGTCACTTCACCTTTCAAACACAAACTTCACCTGGAGCTCATTTAAGTGTACATGTAGAGAATTAAAACGATGAGAGAAGTAAACTACTCCTGTCGTTTTGGATGTAAAGGTTGTATTCATTGAGGAGATAGCTTGTGAATTACAAATTGTACTTCAGTAAAGCCCATTTGAATCCCATCCATAGTTATTCATGCGTTAATCGATAGAGATGCATCAGCAGCACATTATCTGGGTTTATATGTTCAGTTACAGCTCACAGACATCTGTTTGCAAACAATGCCACAAAGGCCCAATAGTCACAGTATTTATATCACTTCATGACCTCATTGGGGAATGACATTCACTGAGGGGTGACTTTTTAATCAGCGCTTTCGCCACGTTTCCATTCATTTGTGTGTTGAGCAGATGGAGAGGGTGACTGTTCACTGTCAGACAAATGATCACACGAACACACCAGTCTCTAGTGAGGGAACGGACACCTGTCAATCTCTGTCTGAAATACTATTTTATTCCAATGCAGGACCACATCAACAAATTACGGGCATGCATTTTCTAGTCCTACATTATAGATATTCAATACATCAATGATTCTATCCATACAAAATATAAAAATATGTGGGACTTCATTTACATAGTATTTACATTGCTTCCTTAATTTAGTGAATTTATTCATTCATTTACGTATATACAGTACAGCCTATAAACTTGAGTACACTGGTATATACCTAAATCACATTGCATGAAAAAGCTGGACCTTACTGAATTGTCTGTACCTTACTGTTGCTGCATGGAAATGACATTATTATTACGAGTGCACTTTGGCTTTGATAAATATGGTGACAGACAAGCAGAGTGCAGTGTGAGAGTCAGAGAAATATAACCAATAATCAGGATAACTTGTTCTGAAACATTAAATGGATAAACATGCAACACATTTGTGCTGTTAACCGTTTACCCAACTGCATATCAAAACACTGTCAACCTCACAATACTCATCAACTTGAGAAGTCTGTTTCTCTTTTCTGAACAGATGAACTATGTTAGTGTATACTGGGGGAGGGAGGGCACTTTCTCTTGACTCTTTCCATGGTGTGAATTTTAAGAGATTATGCAGTTCTTGCTTTTCCGGCGTTTGCGGGTGTGCAGCTGTCCCCCTCTGCCGCTCATTTGGTGCGGACCGCCCACCCCCGTGGAGCTGTACTTGTGGAGGAGCTCTTGGCTGCTCAGGTACCTCAGCTGCACGGGCCTAGGAATGGGCTCTCCCAGGAAGTAACCCTCGTCCTCCGACTCAGACGATGAAGAGCAGGTGGAGCACCACTCGTCCTCATCCTCGTAGTCGTCCCAGGAGTAGGGCCCGGCGAGACGGCGGTGGGCACTGGGCTTCTGCAGGGTGAGGTCAGAGGTGGTGCGAGGGCACTGCCTGAATGGCTCCGGCCCCCTGCACCTCCCCCCTGCACTCCCAAATGTGTCCCTAGTGCCCCGCGGAGGGGGAAACTGGTCATAGTCCTCTCTGACTCTCAGCTGGGGCCTCTCCCTGCGCTCAGCGGCCAGGTGCAGGGCGTTCTCCGATCGGGAGCGTCTGGAGCGACGGGAGCGGTGGTGATTGTGTCTCCGGCGCTGAGGGGTGTCTTCAGGGGCAGCCATGCCCGGGCCCTCTCCTCGTCTCCGCGTGCGCTCGCTGATGGGCGGGAGGCGGGCAGCGTTGGCGCTGCTCACCAGGCTGACCCTGTCCTCCTCCTGGTAGGTGAAGCCGGCTGGCAGGTGGCTCATACCCATCCCCAGGCCTGGGGGCTCACAGTACTGCAGAGGATACTGCACATGCACTGGGGGCTCCAGCTCCATGTAGGGCTGGCCTGAGGTGAGGCTGTGCATGGAGTCAGAGCTGTGGAACTGGACCGAGGAGTTGAGGGTGCCCATGTTGCTCTTCTCTGACACGTTCATGCCAGAGTCTTTGCTCAGGTCTGGCATGGAGAAACGAGACAGGTGCTCCTGGCGCTTCCCTCCTCCGTCTGCTGACGTTCCTTCAGAGAAACAACAGGCGGGTTAGTCAGTGGTTAACTTCATCAGTTATCCTCATTGTTATCATTATTACGTCAATAAATCTCATAACCATTGACGTAATTATGAGAAAGGCATACAGTATGTAATTAGCTTTGGATCGGTTGCAGTATTCTGTGAGAAATAAATGTCCTAAGCAGTTAAATATATTGCTTCAAATACAATCACATGAATTAATCTTCCCTCCATGGTGAATCTGGAAGAGCTACCTGTAGCGTTGGACAGGGCTAGTGACTCCATGGAACCCCTGGGTGTCTGCTCTAGGGGAGTGAGCTGCTCCGTGAAGCTAAGTGCGCTGATGGGGTTCCTGCTGCGCCCCATCTGGGGAGGCCCCACCTCCCTGTCCTTCTGGAACACATGCAGACTGACCGAGCGCTTGTCAGAGAAGCCGTTGTGGTAGGACAAGCCGTGGGGTACGTCAAAGCTTTGCTGGGGTTTCAGTTTGGGGGGATAGTAGTCCTCTGAACTCTGATGGAACCAGTTCTCATTCATAGAGCGGCCTTTCAGGGCTGAGATGGGTGGCCTCTTGGTGACACCCGTCTCCTTGGACCTGTGGTTTGGTTGGTTGCCCTGCCCGGGGGAGGTGGAGTTATATGCAGTCCTGACGTTGCATTGGCTGAGCAGATGGAGTGGGGTGGGTGTTGCTGTGGGGTTTGATCGGCCCTCGTAGGGGTACGTGTCACGCCCCTGTCCCTGGCTCTTCCATGCGGGCGGCTCGCGGGTCAAACTGGGCGTCTGGCTAGACAGACTCAGCAGGTCCATCTGTAAGGAGAGAGGGTCCACCTCACCCGAACACCTCCCTGCCTGACCCCCGTTCTTTCCAGCCTTGGAGCTGCGGCGGGACTCTCGAGTGGAGCGTGCGCTCTGGAAGGCGGAGTCTGAGGAGTCTGACCCGTTAGGCTCCTCCCCCAGGCTGCAGGAGCGCGAGCAGAAGATCTGTCCATGTTTGGGCAGGAAGGGGCGACCTAGGAGGGAGCTCTTACAGCGGGCACAGCAGAAACAGCCCTCTGTGGCGTGCCAGTGCTGCCCGTCATATGTCATCTGGCCCTGGTCAATGCCTGAGGGACAGAGGGGAAAAACACTTATAGGCCAAAATGTTAATGGAAAGGACCCAATAATCTTTACTCTTTTGCTCTGTAATGAGCCAATGCCTGCAACAGAGAACCACTAATCATTGTGGAAATACTGTAGGTGCGGAATGTGAAAGATAAAGTGCTATAAGCAGCAAGGCAAATTAAGGCCAATCAAATACAAAACATCAGCTAAATACTCTAGAGGCAGAACTCCCTTATCAAAAGATATAGATATCGTCCATAAACTGGAGAATGTTCCAACTCCATTTTAATAGGAAATGAGTTGGAAGTTCTAAGTAAACCTGAGTGAAGAAAGGCCCTGGGGCTACAACACTTTTACAACATAGTTTAGGGTTAAACTCATTATGTAACATGCATTGCATTTGAAGTATGTTTGCAGTTGCCAGGGAGAACAGTCCTCGGCTAATGGCTGCCATCTGGTTTCAAATGGTTTCTGATGGTTTCAATTTATAATCAGTATTACTCAAATACTTTCTGTATCCTGTATAACAAATAATTACAGAGCTGCATGTCTGTTTGCTGAGGGCCGTGCCAGATCACAGCCTGGGATCCTGTTGAGGGATAAGCAAGCGGCTCTCTGGACTGAGAGGAAAGCACAGAGGTGGCACTGGCCCCACTGGTGATAAGGCGCTAGGTTTACCCTGTGACAAGTCGTCCTGCTTGGTTTGGTTAACGTAGAGAAACTGACCTTGTGAAAAGGTATATCTACTGAATCTTCTATATCAACTGATCTTTTCCCCCTTTGTGAAAACACTGTTGAGTTCATCTAGTCTGTTTTAAAAGACGCTACTTGCATCCGTGCCGTGAGGTATCTGCATGCCAGTGTTGCGTTAAATCATAGACGGTTCAATTCTACTAAAAGCATGTCATCTTTGCATCATGCATATTTCTCCCTGAAATGTTTCTCCAAAAGCTAAATCCAGGTCATTCCTCTGTTCTTCTAAACATTACTGAAATCTTGCAGCTGAAATTGCGTCCTATTTGTCTTGCTTGACATATGCCAGTGCTTTAGCCCTCTAGATTACAGCTCGTGTTGTTGGATCGAGGGCCCTGCGTTGGCTCTGGTGGATGTGCGGCGTACCGATGTGCTCCCCGCAGGAGTCACAGTACTCTGCGTAGAGGGACTCGAAACAGCTGCAGCAGTAGGGCCGGCCCTCCTTCATGATGTACCGCTGGCCGCCCAGCACCGTCTCACACTCGAAACAGCAGAAGTGCTTCATGTGCCAGTGCCTGCCCTCCGCCTCCGTGCACTCGTCCGCAAAGATGATCTACAGACGGAGAGAGAGGGAAGAGAGGAGAGAGGGATGAGGACGGTATCCTTTATCATGCTGCTTTTCTCTGAGATGAGAGGCCCTGTTCACCCTATTACAGAGAATGACAGGACAAAGGCTCAAAGGCCTGGCTGTCTGCTACCGTAGCCCTCTCTCTATCCCTCCCCATACTGACAGACACTGTCCTACTGTATTACACCATCCACTCTGTCCCCGCTTTGGGATCGTGTGTATGGAGATCTACTGAAAATCCATGTTTAATTATTCCCATGTTATAGCACTGTATTTCAAGATACCAGATAGGAAAACAGAGGAGGCCTATATTTAAACCATCTACTGTTTTACATGGCAGTTAGTGTCACTTGCCCTTATCGTAGTCAACATACTATTTGTTGTACTTCTGTCATGTGTGTGGATGAGTATGGGAAGGCCTAGACATGTTTGAGTCTCAGAGAGGATTGCTGGGGCCCGGCACATAACGAAAAACTTTACATTTCACATACATTTAAAAACATGAACATGTAGTGTGTGTGTGCATCTATCAGCTACACATACATGTGAGTACATGCACACGACAAGTAGGTCACATGGGGAGAGGCGTTGTGCCGTGAAGACTTCAAGTGTTGCTTTATTCGATTTTTAAAAAACCAGGTTCTCTGTTCACTTGTGCTATATGAGATGGAAGAGAGTTACACTTATGGCTCTGTGGAATACTGTACGTTTCCTTTCATTTGTTCTGGACCTGGGGACTGTGAAAATGCCCCTAGTGGGGTAAGTGTGTGTGTAAGTTACCTATGCAATCCATTTGGAATTCCCAACACGTTTCTTATAAAACCAAGAAGTCAGTCTTTCCTCAACTCTAAGCCAAGAGAGACTGGCATGTATAGCACTAATATTATCCCTCTGATTACAATGAAGACCAAGACGTGTGGCTCTGTTCTGGGCCAGCTGCAGATTTGTCTTGCTGCACTTGACCATATGACTGGACAATAATCAAATTAAGATTTTAAAAAATAGAGCCTGCAGGACTTGCTTCTTGGAGTGCGATGACAAAAAAGCAAGACCTTCTCTTACCAAATATTGAATCTATAGGTTTTGACCATGACAGTTTACAATCTAAGGTAACACCAAGTAATTTAGTCTCCTCAACTTGTTCAACAGTCACACCATTCATTACCAGAGTCAGCTGAGGTCTAACACTTAGGCAATGATTTGTACCAAATACAATGCTCTTAGTTTTAGAGATGTTCAGCACCAGTTTATTACTGGCCAGCCATTCCAAAACAGACTGCAACTCTTTGTTAAGGGTTTCAGTGACTTCATTAGCTGTAGTTGCTGATGCGTATATGGTTGTATCATCAGCATACATGGACACACATGCTTTGTTCACCCACGACTGTGTGGCCGCGGACAACTCCAACACCATCATTAAGTTTTCAGATGACGACAGCCAATCACCAACAACATTGAAACAGCCTATAGGGAGGTCAGAGACCTGGAAGTGTGGTGCCAGGACAACAACCTCTCCCTCAACGTGGGCAAGACAAAAAGGCGCTTATTGTGGACTACAGGAAACGGAGGACCGAACACGCCTCCATTCACATCGACGAGCTGTAGTGGAGCGGGTTGAGAGCTTCAAGTTTCTCTGTGTCCACATCACTAAGGACCTATCATGGTCCAAACACACCAACATAGTTGTGAAGAGGGCACGACAATGCCTCTTCCCCCTCAGGAGGCTGAAAAGACTTGGCATGGGCCCTCAGATCCTCAAAAAGTTACACAGCTGCACCATTAAGAGAATCTTGATAGGCTGCATCACCGTTTGGTATGGCAACTGCTCGGCATCCGGCTGTAAGGTGCTACAGAGGGTAGTGCTTACAACCCAGTACATCACTGGGGCCGAACTCCCTGCCATCCAGAACCTCTATACCAGGTGGTGTCAGAGGAAGGCCCTTAAAATTGTCAAAGACTCCAGCCACCCAAGTCATAGACTGTTCTCTCTGCTACCGCACAACATGCGGTACCGGAGCGCCAAGTCTGTAACCAAAAGGCTTCTTAACAGCTTCTACTCCCAGGCAATAAGCCGGCTGAACAGTTAATCAAATTTCTACCAGGACTGTTTACATTGACCACCTAATTTATTTATTCATTTTTTTGCACTGACTCCCTTGCACTGGCTCTATGCACACTCACTAGACTACCCACATACTACACCGACACTCCAACACACACACTGCTGCCACTCTATCCTGATTGCAGAGTCACTTTTACCCCTACATACTGTATTACCTCAACTACCTTGTACCCCTGCACATTGACACTGTACTGGTACTCCTTGTAAACTCAGAAAAAAAAGAAACGTCCTCTCACTGTCAACTGCATTTATTTTCAGCAAACTTGTGTAAATTTGTAAGTCGCTCTGGATAAGAGCGTCTGCTAAATCACTTAAATGTAATGTAATGTAAATATTTGTATGAACATAAGATTCAACAACTGAGACATAAACTAAACAAGTTCTTCAGACATGTGACTAACAGAAATTGAATAATGTGTCCCTGAACAAAGGGGGGCGGGTCAAAATCAAAAGTACCAGTCAATGCAGCTGGTGGCCACACCAGATATTAAGTACTGCAGTGCATCTCCTCCTCATGGACTGCACCACAATTGCCAGTTCTTGCTGTGAGATGTTACCCCACTCTTCCTCCAAGGCACCTGCAAGTTCCCAGACATTTCTGGGGGTAATGGCCATGGCCCCAGCCCTCACCCTCCGATCCAACAGGTCCCAGACATGCTCAATGGGATTGAGATTCGGGCTCTTTGCTGGCCATGGCAGAACACTGACATTCCGGCCTTGCAGGAAATCACGCACAAAACGAGCAGTATGGCTGGTGGCATTGTCATGCTGGAGGGTCATGTCAGGATGAACCTGCAGGAAGTGTACCACGAGGGAGGAAAATGTCTTCCCTGTAACGCACAGCATTGAGATTGCCTGCAATGACAACAAGCACAGTCCGATGATGCTGTGACACACCGCCCCAGACCATGACGGACCCTCCATATCCAAATCGATCCCGATCTCGGTGTAACGCTCAGTCGTTCGACGATAAATGCAAATCAGACCATCCCCCATGGTGAGACAAAACCGCGACTTGTCAGTGAAGAGCACTTTTTGCCAGTCCTGTCTGGTCCAGCGACGGTGGGTTTTTGCCCATAGGCGACGTTGTTGCCAGTGATGTCTAGTGAGGACCTGCCTTACAACAGGCCTACAAGCCCTCAGTCCAGCATCTCTCAGCCTATTGCGGACAGCCTGAGCACTGATGGGGGGATTGTGCATTCCTGGTGTAACTCGGGCAGTTGTTGTTGCCATCCTGTACCTGTCCCATACGTGTGATGCTCGGATGTGCCGATCCTGTGCAGGTGTTGTTACACGTGGTCTGCCACTGCGAGGACGATCAGCTGTCCATCCTGTAGCAATGTCTTATGCGTCTCACAGTTTTGGATATAGCAATTTATTGCCCTGGCCACATCTGCAGTCCTCATGCCTCCTTGCAGCATGCCTAAGGCATAAGGCAAGCAGGGACCCTGGTCATTTTTCTTTTGGTGTTTTTCAGAGTCAGTAGAAAGGCCTCTTTAGTGTCCGAAGTTGTCATAACTGTGACATTAATTGCCTACTGTCTGTAAGCTGTTAGTGTCTTAACGACCGTTCCACAGGTGCATGTTCATTAATTGTTTATGGTTAATTGAACAAGCATGGGAAACAGAGTTTAAACCCTTTACAAAGAAGATCTGTGAAGGTATTTGGATTTTAACAAATTATGTTTAAAGACAGGGTCCTGAAAAGGGACGTTTCTTTTTTTGCTGAGTTCATAGAGCATCGTTGTTGTTTTTATTGTGTTACTATTGATTTTTTTTATTTAGAAAATATTTGTCTTACATTTTAACTCTGCACTTTTGGGAATGGGTTCATAAGTAAACATTTCACTGTTATGTCGACACCCGTTGAATTCAGCGCATGTGACCAATACAATGTGATTTGTGTTTAGCAGGGTCTGCTCCTACCTCGTCGCAGGCAGAGCAGCGTGGTTTGAGTCTCTCTGCGTGGTGCCGACCACAGTAGATCTTCCCTTCCTGGTAGAAGTAGATGAGGTCCACCAGCAGCTCGTCACACATGCTGCACACGAAGCAGCCAGGGTGCCAACACACGCCGTGGCCCGCCCGCGACGCAAACACTGCAATGTCACCTCCGTTTATCTGCCCTCCACACTGGTACAGAGAGAGAGAGAGAGCGAGAGAGCAGAGGAGACAGAGAGAGGGTAGAGGAGAGAGAGAGGGTAGAGGAGAGAGAGATGGTAGAGGAGAGAGAGATGGTAGAGGAGAGAGAGATGGTAGATGGTAGAGAGAGAGAGAGATGGTAGAGGAGAGAGAGAGAGATGGTAGAGGAGAGAGAGGGAGAGGGTAGAGGAGAGAGAGGGTAGAGGAGAGAGAGGGAGAGGGTAGGAGAGAGAGGGAGAGGGTAGGAGAGAGAGAGAGAGGGTAGAGGAGAGAGAGGGAGAGGGTAGAGGAGAGAGAGAGAGGGTAGAGGAGAGAGAGAGGGTAGAGGAGAGAGAGGGGTAGAGAAGAGAGGAGAGAGAGAGAGGGTAGAGGAGAGAGAGAGGGTAGAGGAGAGAGAGAGTGTAGAGGAGAGAGAAAGGGTAGAGGAGAGAGAGGGTAGAGGAGAGAGAAAGGGTAGAGGAGAGAGAAGGGTAGAGAAGAGAGTAGAGGAGAGAGAGAGGGTAGAGAAGAGAGTAGAGGAGAGAGAGAGATGGTAGAGGAGAGAGTAGAGGAGAGAGAGAGAGATGGTAGAGGAGAGAGTAGAGGAGAGAGAGAGAGATGGTAGAGGAGAGAGTAGAGGAGAGAGAGAGAGATGGTAGAGGAGAGAGAGAGAGAGAGAGAGAGAGAGAGAGAGAGAGAGAGAGAGAGAGAGAGAGAGAGAGAGAGAGAGAGAGAGAGGGTAGAGGAGAGAGAGAGAGATGGTAGAGGAGAGAGGAGAGATGGTAGAGGAGAGAGAGAGGGGGTAGAGGAGAGAGAGAGAGGGTAGAGGAGAGAGAGAGAGGGTAGAGGAGAGAGAGAGAGGGTAGAGGAGAGATGGTAGAGGAGAGAGGAGAGATGGTAGAGGAGAGAGGAGAGATGGTAGAGGAGAGATGATAGAGGAGAGATGGTAGAGGAGAGAGAAGAGATGGTAGAGGAGAGAGAAGAGATGGTAGAGGAGAGAGAAGAGATGGTAGAGGAGAGAGAAGAGATGATAGAGGAGAGAAAAATGAAGCAGGGAGAGGAAGATTTGAAGAGGTGAAAGGTACAGGGAGTGGGAATGAGGGGGCGAGACATTGAGAGATGGTAGGGAGGGGAGAAAGGAGGGGTAGAGTGTGAAGGAGACAGAGGGACATGTAGAGGGGTGGGACAGAGACAGAAAGGGAGAGAAGAGAATCAGAGATCTAACTGGCACACAGACCTGTTACGCATAGAGGTCAGACAGGGGAGGGAATTCAATCAATACACACCCTTAGAACAATCTGCTTCCTTACACACTCATTCCTGTGGTTGTCTGCTTAGCAAGAAACACAGTGAGTAAAACATGGATACAAACCGGGCATACGCATAACAGAGCACTGCAGAACTTGCCTCAGGACAGTAAGGGAATGACTAGGGGCTGAGTGTTTTTCTGAATGAAAACAATGTGGTGTAGACTAAAGCAACATCAAGATTTGTTTATCTCGACTGCGATGTACCTTCAGGAGATCAAATCTGGAAGGTACGTTCCAAGGCACAGTATAACATAAGGTGAAGAGTTAGGATCAAAAACACAGCATCAAGGATCCTATAAGCCATCAGTGTGTCAGTGTGACATTTGTTCTGGCCAAGCTACTGGGAGAGATGAGGGAAAACACAGACAGGCAGATCTACCACAGTTGAGAGGCTGGGTCATGACTTCAATGTGAGGCTCCATTTTTATCAGCTTCTTTTAAAATGTCAGCTGAGCTCTTCACGAGGTGAATCACAATAAAAATGTCGATGAGTACCGTCAGATTCTACCATAAAAGAAAGGCGAGTCCTTTGCCTATACAGTATTTTCTTTGATCACTTTTGTAATGTGTTTTTTTTTTCGTGTGAGAGAAGACTATACGCGTATTTCTATCGTATCCATCCAACTATGGCCACCCCTGTATAACCTCTACGATGTGTCTGTCCTACCCTCCCACCGGAGTTACCGTACCTGCTCACAGATCGCTCCAGTCATCGTCACGGGAAATGGTCTCACATTGCCGCGGCCCAGATTCTCCCGTTTCCGTTGGTTACTGAAGAGTTTGAGCTCCCTCTTCTCTTCATCGTCCAAAGTGTTACAGTAACGAACCTGGAAAACACACAGATTATTCAACATGTAATAAAGGGCTGCAGAGACAAAGACAAATGATCCAGAGTTAGAGACACTAGTGAGTTAAGATGTCACGGTGACAAATGCCCCCTTCCCAATATCTGTGTGCCCGGGAGGCAGACGGGAGGAGGGATAAGGGTCTTACCTCATTGTCGTGTGGGGGCAGCTGATGGAGGAGTTGTTTGATGCGGTGCTTCTCTCCTGGGCTGTTCACATAGGGAACCTTGTCCTCGGGCAGGGAGCTGTAGTAGTGATGAACCTAAAGGGAGAGAAACCAGGGCTGGTCAGGCCACTACCACTAGTGACATGGTACAGAGATTGGCCCATAAGTGGCAAATGAACATTTATTGGAACCCTATAGGCTATATGAGTATTGGAGGAAAATGTCAAAAGTTTGGACACACCTACTCATTCAAGGGGTTTTCTTAATTTTTTTATTATTTTCTACACTGTAGAATAATAATGAAGACATCAACTCTATGAAATAACACATATGGAATCATTTAGTAACCAAAAAAGATGGTTACTACCACTTGAAACTCCTGGTGGTGAAATCTATTAGTCTTTCACAGTCTTTCAGAGTTACACAGGGGGGGAAAGCTGAAAATCGGGGCCAGTGTTCATCAATGGCCGCGATTTCAGGAGCATCGAGCGCCAGAAGACGGAAAGAGAGAGAGGGACGAAGAGATTAGGGCGCCAGAAGTACAGGAGAGGCAATTAATATGTGCTGACCACAGGGCCACAGGTAGCCAATTTTAATGGCCCATCTATCTAATGAATGGATATTTGGACTGGAACCTGTCAGCTTTGTCCTTGGGTGCGGTACCAAGGGCCTGGCACCAAAACTATATGGATAATGAATAATGAAAACGCCTTCTGCATTTATTCACTGCAACAAAATAACAACAAATATATAGATATCGAAAGCCTCTGACATCCAAACTTAAAACAAAACACTCTGCAACATGTTCTATGACACGAGGTGTACTGAGAAACGCTCTCACACCCCCCAGAGCCAGTAAGGATGAGCAGATTGGAATAATAATAATCATAATTAGGGCCATAGAAACTACACTGAACAAAAATATAAAAAGGCAACATGCAACAATTTCAAAGATTTTACTGAGTTACAGTCCATAGAAGTAAATCAGTCAATTTAAATAAATTCATTAGTATCTGGTGTGACCACCATTTGCCTTAAGCAGCATGACAGATCTCCTTCGCATAGAGTTGATCAGGCTGTTGATTATGACCTGTGGAATGATGTCCCACTACTCTTCGATGGCTGTGCGAAGTTGATGGAAATTGGTCAAGACCCTGCTGAGGATGACGAGCACACAGATGAGCTTCCATGAGACGGTTTCTGACAGTTTGTGCAGATATTCTTCAGTTTTGCAAACCCAGAGATTCATCAGCTCTCCGGGTAGCTGTTCCCAGATGATCCCACAGGTGAAATAGCTGGAGGTGGAGGTCCTGGGCTGGCGTTGATACACGTGGTCTGCAGTTGTGAGGTCGGTTGGAAGTAGAGCCAAATTCTCTAAAACGATGTTATAGGCAGCTTATAGTTGAGAAATTAACATTCCATTCTCTAGCAAAAGCTCTAGAAGACATTCCTTCACCCCCCCTAAAAACTTTAGACATCCGTGACATTGTGTTTTGTGACAAAACTACACATTTTTATTGTCCCCAACACAAGGTGCACCTGTGTAATGATCATGCGGTTTACTCAGCTTCTTGATATGCCACATCTGTCAGGTGGATAGTAAAGGAGAAATTGGGAAAGGAGAAATGTCTCACTAACAAGGATGTAAACAAATTAGTGCACAAAATCAGAGAGAAATAAGCTTTTTGTACATATGGAACATTTCTGGGATCTTTTATTTCAGTTCATGAAACACTTTACAGCTTGCATGTATATTTTTGTTCAGTGTAAATGGCCTCAGATTGAATCTTCTCTCTAATTATACAGATAATATACAGCTTTTAAAGGATAAATCTAATAGCAGGGTTTATGTTAGAAACCAACCTCCCCCACAGCTGTTTTTCATCTCCGTTCACGGGAGAGACCGACAGCGTCTAGGACACAACCAAAGACCAATCCTGACACACTATAACAAGCAACAGTGAGTGTTTATTGGACATATCACACTAACAAAAACACCATGGCAACAGCCTGCCACACATGGGCAAGAAGAGAGGACTGCCATTCCAAAGTACAATAAATAGTAACAGACTGACATTTCCTTCAATGTAAGTGTAAAGGTTATCTTTACATCTACAAAAGCATGAAATAATAAAAGCTTTAAGATTTGTACCAGATCCTCTTGGATGACAAAAGCAGATTATTCCCCATCTCGTGACACTCCGTGATCTGCCTCTTCAACAGCAGAGACATCTGTAATGGCTTCTTTAGTAACATATTTGGTCTCAGCTTCCCGTATCCTGGCAACTTCCTGACATTTTATTACCTCTGACATCGAGAGAGAGAGAGAGAGAGAGAGTGCATATTGGCTGGGCCTTCCTGAGACCAGAACAGTCAATAATGGCAGTCCTATTAAAAATGAGTAAAAGCAATGTTCAGGAAACTCAGTTCCCTTTGAATTAAAAACCAATAAACTCTGATACCTGGTTTCAGAGATAACAAACGCATGATTATTGTGGCTGGAATACAGCTGAAAATCTGTTTCACATTGCTAATACAATTTTGTTACTGCACGAATTCAGACATTCATTACAGAGCAAGGGGAAATCATGTTTAGTTATTCCCAGTCTTTGTGGACTGCTAAAATATGTAGTTACAGAATGGTGACTTGACACCAGTTGAGACTGAATAGCAGGCTCCTCCTGATGGAGCAGTGGGACTGTGTCCCTGAGGAGAAACCTACACCTGGATGGAGCTCAGATTCTACAGATTAACTGGTGGTATTCACCATCTCCCTCTGTGGCTGGGCAGGGCGTTGAAAAGTACCTCAATGGGTATCCTCCCCCCACCGCGCAGGGTCAAAAAACACATTTCTATGACTTGACTGACTTGACTGACTTGTACGTCAGGTTTGGAAGAGCTTTACTGTATAGGTGGAAATCCAATGTAAATAAGTATGCAACCAGCAGTAAATCCTACAAACTAAAGCTTATTTCCTCAATGCAAAGCCTCTCTTTTAACGGGAACATTCCCAGTCTCACTGCCCTACTGCTTTGGAAAGCCATCAGTCAGTCTATCCTCTCCAGTCTCCAGTTTGGCAGGCCGGTGTTCTGCTGCTTTTAAAGTGGAGCTTAATTGACTGGAGGTCACGTGGCCCTTGGGGATGAAAAATGGCTGTGCTCAGCCTTGCGCGACTGAAATGGGGGATGAGTTAACAGTGTATTGACCACCCCATTGCACAGGCAATAAGGCTTGCTAACAGTTCATCAAGAAAATGAAACTCATATGTATAAAGGTTTCATTGTCTAATAAAATAAAATAAACTCCCACACACGCACACCATCGGTACACAAGGGCCTTGTGAAGATGGTTTCTTGGATGCTCACAGGCCATGTCATGTGTTTCTGCATATCCCAGCCTAGCAAAGTCAACAACGGGCTCCTGAAACCACGAGTAAACAGTTTGCAAGCAGAAGGAATTAGATATTAATTCAAAACCCGACGTCACGTAATCCTTGTAAACCAAATAGTCTTACTTGAACACCAAAACACGCAACATAAGCCGGTGAAGAAATCTTTGATCCAACACAGAGGGAAATCAAACCCTACTCCCCGGTGTGCGTGTCCATCTTTCATACCTGTTCAGGTTTGAGCCCCGGGGGCACCCAGGCATACTCCTCCAGCGCGCAGCCTGAGTCGTCGTCTGAGGTGGAGTTCCTCTGGAAGTCATACATCAGCTTAGTGACGGTCTTCTCCATCTCTAGAGGCACGGCCGTCATCACATGCTCCTCAAGCCTGCACTTACAATGGACACAGATCTTCCTACAGGACACGGGGACAGAGAGCAGAGGGCAGCAACGAGTTAGAAAAGCTTACAGTCGACACAGATCTTTCTTCAGGGAAGATAAAAGTGATCAACAGTTATCCATCCATAGGCAAAGCTTAGAGTGGACACATGTCAAAGTGAATAGTGATATTAAACACTGTTTAACCAGGACATATGTCTTGTACCTACGGCAAAACGTGGGTCGAGTTCAGAACTCTTCCAATGTCTATCTTTGTTTTGAGGGTTTTCTATTGCAAAGCAACGAAGCACATGAAATGTAAACTCCACAATAGTTCAAGAGCCAGGGTTCAAATGTCAAGGCTTCCTGCCGCGCGTCTCACCGAACAAGAAGGATCTCAGAGACATTCTAGCTCCCACAATTCTCTAGGTAACGCGAGTGAGGACATAATGACAAACCGGTTAAGGAAATGATTCGCCGAGCTACTGACAGTGATGGAAAGCAGTACTGTAAATACACATTTCTCCCCCTGTCTTTACAAGGTTACCTTCAAACTGTCTCAGATGCTCAGACAGGATAACACTCTGTTCTCATTCATCAAGAACCAGATAACGGGTTAACAAACCCACACAAGGTATCCGTTTTGTTTGCATACAGAAGAACAATTGCTAATGTTTGTTAGAGGCTCATTGTTTTTATGTCCTTTTCAATCTAAGCATAGTATATGTGACTTGTGCCCCCCCTCCTCTTAAAAACAGAACAAACTGAAGTTATGAACTAGGCTACACCCAGACACAGATACACATGGTGAAAGCCCTCTGTTAGGGCAGCAGACCCTGTAACCAGCAGACATTGGGTTAGCCTGCAGGTCATATCCACTAACCTCTGCTGCCCCTCAGGCAGCCAAACCCATAATCCAGCCAGACGCCTGGTGGGCAGCACAGGGTCAGAGGAACAGGGGCTTAAGGCCTCTGACGGCAAGAAGAAACAGAACAGTGTAGTTAGCTAGATACACCACCTGATATAGCCTCACCATCCAAAGAGCGTTTCTGCCTTTATAAACAGCAAACTAAACATTTGCATCTGCAATGGGTTGTTATTAACTAGTTATTTAAATGAGCATGATGAAGTGAAATAGAGAGGGGGCTGATTACCATTGAGAACAACAAAAAAATGACATGGCTTTGTAAAGATGGATTCCCCAATTATGCTAGTGGAAAACTTTGACATGTTAAAAATAGTTAAACTAGTGATGCATGTCTGGGGTCTAGTACATGTCTAAAAGGCAGATATCTGCTTCTTCAATATCCTTTGGCAAGGGCAATCTACCTGAGCTCCTGGAGGCGATTGGCTTCAGAGAGCAGTCTCCATGAATATTAAAGCAACATATACTGAAATGCCAAGATATCTAATCTATGAATACTGATGGAAGTGGTAAGTAGTACATGGAGCCAGGCATTGCAGACTAAGTCACCAGCTCTCTGACTACCAGTTCATCCGTACAGTGGAGGAGAATAGATCATTAAACAGCCCATCCCAGAGGTAGGACACCTAGCCTGGGGCTAAAGCATCCGGAGTCCTCTCATTACAATACAGCAGTCCCCCATCATTACTAATGGATGTGTGATTAACAGGAGACAAACACACGTACTCAGACACACACACACACACACACACACACACACACACACGAATGTACGTTAGAACACGAGAGATGATTCAGGAAACCACGCCAAAAGAAAGAAGAATTTTTTAAAATAAATATGCCACACACACCTCCCACTCCTCTTGATGCTAGCGGATTCCTTCTGCCTTTTTGGTGGCGAGCAGGCTTAGCGATAGGGGTTTAAATATAGCCTGGAGGAGTACATTGGGCCTGGAGGAGAGTGTTTCACACTGCATTCCTGGTTAGAGTAGTGTCTCTGTTTTAAAATGATACAGACAGAGGCCTTACAAAACACCAAGCCAATGGTTCTCCTTGTCTTTGAGCTGGGCATGTGAGCAGGAGGGCTGGAGTCCCGTGAGACCCATGAGTCTCCCTCCAGATGGAGGCCATCGTCCAGTGATTCACCTCCCAAACATCTGATCTCCCTGCTTCAGAATTAGCAGAGATATGCCCAGGGCCTAAGCCTCTGATTTACAACATGCTGCACATGACTGGGATTTCCAGCCTGAAACACTATCCCATGTTACACTAGTCATCTACACGACTTCAATTGGGGGGAATGGAGTACTCTGGTAATGCAAGTGCATCACCAATGCCTCCACGAAGGGAGGAGAACGAAGTAAATGAAGTAGATGGTTTCCTCTTTAAACATGACTAGCCTTTCCTCTCCTGGGGCAGATAAAGCCTTCCGTGGCCAGAGTACAGCAGGAACCCTTTACGGACTGGAAGGTATCAGAGAGGACAATAATCCCTTAGACGGATGTAAGCAGACAATCATTCACCACCGCAGTGTTAATCATCGCATCTCTCCTCCACATCTCCCTGGCAACAGCCAAGTTAAACAGCTACACTCTGACACACTGCACAGTGAGTAGACACACCAACCGCACAGGCCCAATCCACTGGTGAAACCGATGCCCAAGGAACTAGACTGACCCACACACAAGTTCTAACTCGACTAGAGATACATACTGTATTTTATTAAGCATCATTTATGCACCACTCTGTATTTCTTAACCTGTTGAGTGTAGGGGGCAGTATTTTGATGTTTGGATGAAAAACATACCCAAATGAAACGGCCTATTTCTAATCTAGAATATGCATATAATTGTCAGTTTAGGATAGAAAACACTCTAAAGATCACATTGCGTCATTGTATGGCTGGTTGCCAGCATCTCTCTCTCTCTCTCTCTCTCTCTCTCTCTCTCTCTCTCTCTCTCTCTCTCTCTCTCTCTCTCTCTCTCTCTCTCTCTCTCTCTCTCTCTCTCTCTCTCTCTCTCTCTCTCTCTCTCTCTCTCTCTCTCTCTCTCTCTCTCTCTCTCTCTCTCTCTCTCTCTCTCTCTCTCTCTCTCTCTCTCTCTCTCTCTCTCTCTCTCTCTCTCTCTCTCTCTCTCTCTCTCTCTCATTGAAGAAGCTACAGTCCCGGTTGAAATACTATTGATTATATATTGTAAAAACAACCTGAGGATTGATTATAAAAAACATTTGACATGTTTCTACGAACTTTACGGACACTATTCGGAATTTGTCTGCTCCGTCGTGACCGCTCGAGCGTGTGGATTTCTAAACATAATGCGCCAACCAAATGGAGGTATTTTGGATATAAAAACTGGGAGTCTCATGAGTGCAAACAGCTGAAGATCATCAAAGGTAAGCGTTTTAGTCTAGCGCTTTTCTGACTTTTGTGACCAATCTACTTGGCTGCTAGTGTTTGTAATATTTTGTCTACTGAGAGAGATGTTCTTACAAAACGCTTGTTATGCTTTCGCTGAAAGGATGTATAGAAATCTGACATGCCAGGTGGATTAACAACAAGCTAAGCTGTGTTTTGCTATATTGCACTTGTGATTTCATGAAAATTCAGGATTTGTAGTAATTTAATTTGAATTTGGCGCTGAAAATGATCCTGCTAACGGGGTGGGTGCATCAAGAAGTTAACCACCTACAGACTGGTACAAATCCTCTGAGGTACTGGTACAAATCCTCTGAGGTACTGGAACAAATCCTCTGAGGTACTGGAACAAATCCTCTGAGGTACTGGAACAAATCCTCTGCCAACTGAGGGAATACTCAACAGGTTGGGTTGAGTGATGGCGCCATTCATTTAACCCAACTTTAACAGGTACATCTGCCATAGGGTAAATTGTCATTCAGGTTCGTAAACACCTCCTCTAAAGTGTGCAACACATCCACAACCCTAGTCTTCCTGAAAAACAGCCATGGAGTTGAGAGGGCTTGATGTGGTATTTGAAAAGAACCCCATCCCAGACTCATTCTGGAGTAGCTCCCAGAGAGCCAATGCAGCTTTTCATGGCATCATTCCGGACAGATTAGACACCATGTTTAAATGGCAGCCCAGAGGAGAGGGTGAGGAACAGCTGGAGGTAGGCAGCAGAAAAATGTCTCTGCTCCTTTTGTTTTGTGTGGAAAAGAGGACATATTCTTTCTTTTTTAACTGCCTTTTGTTCTCTGAGATCAGATGAACATTTCCATTCAGCGCTATTAAGATTACATTCCTGAAAACCCTTTAACATGCAATGGTACTGTGTCAAAGGAAACAGGAACAAAGTATTTACTCTTTGTTTGGCCTAATTTGGTCATTTATTGAAGCATGCATGTTCAGCTTTAAATCACTGAACTGCACAACATTCTGAAGAGGAATCAAACTCAAGGGCATTTGTTATTAGCAGCTAATTACTGGTGACTGATCCAATATGTTCCATCTAATGGAGATTAGCCCTGCGACCACCTGACGCAATGGGGGGGGGGGGGTCATCTCTCTACACTGCCTCTGTGATTTGTGCAGATTTAGAGTGGGCAGTGCAGGAAGTGAACAAAGATTCTAGTTATGTAACATCTAACTGAGCATGATGCTTTTCAGCTACAGCAGCTTCATACCAGAAGATCCTATTAATTATTCATACCTGTTTACTTGTTGGGTAACTGCTACATATGCATGGCAAGTCAAAGAGGGGGCAGGTTTTTTCAGACTCCTGAGACTTCAGTCCTGATATGGAACTGTAACTATGGTTCTCTCACGACAGACTGTCAAATTGTCATTGAAGAACCCATCTGTAAAATGATCAGCAAGTTTGAAAAGCTGACCAACACAACTAGTCTAAATGTAGCCTAATGGACTGAATTAAAAAATGTCGTGATGTTGAAAATGGATGGTCAAAAAAATACCTTTTGGATACCTAGACAGATGGTTGGTTGCCTATGAATTGAGGCAACCGGTAGTCTAGATGTTTCAGAGCAATACAGCCTGATATTTCCATTACCCCTGGACTCGTATCCAGCTGCTGGAGAGTCAATTTATTCATTATTCCCCAGTAAATCCGTTCATATGCTAATCCAAAATGACCTATCCTGACTCGATCAATCCCGCGTCCGGCCAGTGCCAGATCATTAGAGACAACACAACAGTCTAATCCCACTGAAAGGCTCTGGTTAGTTTGACCACGCACCACGAAGAGAAGCGGTATAATAACACACCCATTACAGAGGAGAGCCTATGAATGACAGGTGAAGATAGTGGGACTATTTATACTATTGCGTGCGAGAACACACTTTTTTTTAAATTAAAGAATGATACGTTCCTAAATAGTAGCAATGGTAACATTTAGCCTACTTCTAAACCATGAACGCTTAATTGTGAAATACATTTAAACTCTTAGCCCACTGATGTAGATATTATTTTTGTTTAAATCGAGCACACCAAGAGAGCCACATAGGCTACATTTGTTGGCCGCTGTGTTCTACAGTGTAGCCTATCTTGTGGTGAGAAAATATCAAACCCTTTCAACCGCATTAACAGTTCACCCAGGCTGGCAGTTCTCTGTCATTTCTTCCTCGTAAACTAAGCCAGTGGTTCCCAACCGGGGAAACTAGGACCCCTGCGGGTACTTTGCCTATCCACGGGGGGTACTTGAGAAGACTCACGAGAGCATAGGCTTACTGGTAAAATGTACATGAGGGCAGAATCACAGAACAAAACCACAATTTACAAACATAAATAGATAGTGTCGTGAAGGAAGGGGACACAACAGGGCGCAAAAATAGCCTTGTCAACTGCGCAATAACAGCTTGATACAAAATAATGGCGCAAAGGGTAGATTATAGGCTTTGCTTACCTTATTACAAAGTAAGTGAGAGGGAGAGCATGGCTCTGCTTCCGGTGATGTTAGTTTTCAAACACATTTTCATCATTGCAAACCTTTTCATAGTCTAGGCTAGCCTACTATTCATGCGTCACAGTTTTACGAATCTTGCGCTCTCCCTCTCCGGTCCGTGCGAAGCTGCAATATGTTGCTAGACTATTGTCCCCCTCGCTCCGCGAGTATTTTAGTCAAGCTGCTCCGCAAACACATCCGAAAAGCGCACGGATTCTTGGAAGCAACGCTATACGTGTAGAAAAAACAAGCAATAAGTGGTTGAACACAAATACCCCTACAGTTAGTCCACCTACGTTGAGATAACACAATAGCCTAAAAGGTGTACGTTCAGAACACATCCAAAACAATCCTTTCGGAGGTAGCAACAGAAAACTAGAAAGTAAAAATATGTTCCACAGGGACTTTAAGTGCGTAACCATACGGAGCGCGGAGCAGCGACTTACTCGCCTGACTGCCTAGCTGAATAAGTGCCTGGCTGCATCACCACCGCCTCACCTCCCGACTGCCAATGACCAACCGTGATGTCAGGAAGTCACCGTCCGAACGTTGGTATAATTAGCGGTGTGAATGACTGGTGTTTTGGAATCATTTGCATGCAAATTAAACCATTTCCCCGAATCAACTGCCCCCTGGCAATCAGCTAAGAGAGAGAGAGAGAGAGAGAGGGAGAAAATGAATAGACTGTGGGGTATTGGAGGTATAAGCCACTAAACAAAATGCATAACAATTACCAATATAATGGAGGAGAAGGGTCATAGCCTATGGTCTACAGAATACTAAGTGTGGACTGGAGTAAGGTAATCAAACGGTCTTTATTTCCCAATACACTGTAGTCTAAGAGGTCATTTTACATACTGCTTGGTTATTAAATGCTTATAAGGAGTTTATTAACAGATATATATATATATATAAAACATTGTTACTAGGCCTCTGAAATAGCTCCCTGTCATTGACTACTTTCTGCAGGACCACAGAGGTGAACAATAGCTACACTTTTCACCTCATCCACATCAATGACCAGGAAGGAAATGTGAGAGGCAAGAACGTTTTTGAACACAAGGCTATTGGAACATATTAGGGACAAAACTGTTCATAATTGACTGTACTTCCAATCTACACCGAAAAGATCACAGAACTTTTTCAGACGCACAAAAAGTGTATTTCTCTCTAATTTTATGCACAAATTTGTTTTGATCCCTGTTAGTGAGCATTTTAGATTTTGTCAATATAATCCATCCACCTGACAGGTGTGGCATATCAAGAAGATGATTAAACAGCATGATCATTACACAGGTGCCGGGAACAATAAAAGGACACTAAAAATGCCAGAGCAGCAGCTACTCTTCCTGGACTCCAGTAAAAGTGAGGCAGTTTAAACCATTTTAAAAACATTACAATACATTCACCAATTTCACAACACACTCTGTGCCCTCAGGTCCATACTGCACCACTACCACAGATCTACAGTACTAAATCCATGTGTATGTATAGTGCGTATACGATTGTGTGTGTGTGTGTGTGTGTGCCAATGTTTGTGTTGCTTCACAGTTCCTGCTGTTCCATAAGGTGTTTTTTAATCGTTATTTAAAATCAAATTTTACTGCTTGTGTCAGTTACTTGATGTGGAATAGAGTTCCAAGTAGTCATGGCTCTATGTAGTACTGTGTGCCTCCCATAGTCTGTTTGGGACTGTGAAGAGACCTCGTGGCATGGCATGTCCTGTGGGGTATGCATGGGTGTCCGAGCTGTGTGCCAGTAGTTTAGACAGACAGCTCTGTGCATTCCACATGCACTCTCATAAATAGAAGTAGTGATGAAGTCAGTCTCTCCTCCACTTTCAGCCAGGAGAGATTGACATGCATATTATTAATATTAGCTCTCTGTGTACATCCAAGGGCCAGCCGTGCTGCCCTGTTCTGAACCAATTGCAATTTTCCTAAGTCCTTTTTTGTGGCACCTGACCACACAACTGAACTGTAGTTAAGGTGCGACAAAACTAGGGCCTGTAGGACCTGCCTTGTTGATAGTGTTGTTAAGAAGGCAGAGCATCGCTTCATTATAGACAGACTTCTCCCCATCTTAGCTACTACTGCATTAATATGTTCTGACCATGACAGTTTACAATCTAGGGTTACTCCAAGCAGTTTAGTCATCGCAACTTGCTCAATTTCCAGATGATCTATTACAAGAATTAGTTGAGGTTTAGGGTTTAGTGAGTGTTTTGTTCCAGATACAATGCTTTTTGGTTTAGAAATATTTAGAGCTAACTTACTCCTTGCCACCCACTCAAATTAACTGCAGCTGATTGAGTGTTGCAGTCATTTCAGTCGCTGTAGTAGCTGACGTGTATAGTGTTGAGTCATCCGCATACATAGACACTCTGGCTTTACTCAAAGTCAGTGGCATGTCGTTAGTAAAAATTGAAAAAAGCAAGGGGCCTAAACAGCTACCCTGGGGAATTCCTGATTATAACTGGATTATATTTGAGAGGCTTCCTTTAAAGAACACCCTATGTGTTTTTTTAGACAAGTAGCTCTTTATCCACATTTTAGTAGGGGGTGTAAAACCATAACACATACCTTTTTCCAGAAGCAGACTGATCAATAATGTCAAAAGCTGCACTGAAGTCTTAACAAGACAGCCTCCCCAATAATTTTATCATCAATTTCTCAGCCAATCATCAATCATGTTAACTGCAGGAATATCCACCTGAGCTGTTGCCAGATAATTCAATGTTCATTTCTCTACCATAAGCCACCTCCAATGTTGTGTTAGAGAATTTGTCAGTACGTCCAACCGGCCTCACAACCACAGACCACGTGTAACCACGCCAGCCGAGGACCTCCACATCCAGCTTCTGCATCTTCTGTGCGGAGGGGTTGGCCAGGGTGCCGAGGAGTATTTCTGTCTGTTAAAAATCCCTTTTTGTGGGGAAAAACACATTCTGATTGGCTGGGCCTTGCGCCCCATTGGGTGGGACTGGCTCCCAAGAGGGTGGACCTACGCCCTCCCAGGCCCACCCATGGCTCAAGCCTTCCCAGTCATGTGAAATCCATCAATCAGGGCCTAATGAATGTATTTCAATTGACCGATTTCCTTATATGAACTGTAACTCAGCAAATCTTAGACAATTATTGGGTTTATATTTTTGTTCAGTATGTTTTATTTCTTTATTATTTAATATTTATTTAACTAGGCAGGTCAGATAAGAACAAATTCGTATTTACAATGATGGCCTAAGAACAGTGCCTTGTTCAGGGGCAGAACGACATATTTTTACTTTGTCAGCTCAGGGATTCGATCTAGCAACCTTTCGGTTAATGGCCCAACGCTCTAACCACTTGCCGCCCCAAAGTATATATTCACATCATAGTAAAACAACTTGAAAGCCAATGTAGAAAAATTGATATATAGGCATAAGCATATCAGTGTAACGACTGGGTCCTGGGGTATGTTTGAGACCAAAATAAATAGTTCCACTTTTAGAATGAAATCAGTGTATCCCGTTACAAACCAAAATATATACTTGATTTAACTATGTGAAGTCAGTCACAATTAGTTGTCGCATTTGGAGAGATGATTTGGTATTGAAAGGTTTATTTGTGGACTCAAACCAGATTACGATGGCTCAAAATAGCCAAGATGTAAGTAATCTTACAAACACTTGGACAGCGAAGGCTGTAATGCTATCCAAGCTCCTTTCCAGAATTAGTGTTAGGGGTGTTTAACAATGTCCGAATACTGCTGCTAATTTGCTTATTGGTTTTGCATTGAATGGGTCGAGAGAGGAAAAATGATGACCAAACCCAACAAAAGATTTATTTCTGGTGAAATATGCTTAACGGGTTTATGGTTAATTTCTAAGGGGAAACAGTATAATGAGGGGGAGTTAGTAATTAAATCAAGATGTGTTTATTTTTCCTCAAATGCCTCTTCGGCAGTGTTTTAGCAGAGGAAAAAGTTAAGTAAAAAAAACTAAACAGAACTTGAGACAGTTTGTGAAGCTGCTAAAAACTGCTGGTGGCTCTGGACAACTTTCTCAGTTTGGGGATGTTGCAGTCATCTTTCTGTTCTCCTTTACCTCCTGGAGTCAGCCTACAGCTTTCTCTCCCGATGCTGCATGTCTGGCCTGGATTCTCCCTTCACACGTGGCGGAGTGCCTCTCCCTGGCTGCCAGTCTTTAGCCCCACATACAAGTACACAATCCCAACCCCTTTACAAACAAGAGTATCAATTACCCCTCACCCTGTATTTAAGGTCTTTCCACAGGCTTTTATGAGGAACTGTAAGTGACAGCGTCCCCACTTCACAGCCACATAGTGGGTCAACTGGTCTGGGGCCTGTTGCCGCTTCATATGGGCTTTAGGCTTTCCCCAATAAACTGATCCAGGGCCTAGTTTCTTTACTGCTCTAATAAAAACATAGGGGCCAGCTTGGGGAACATGCCATGGGGAATATTTCCTTTAGTGCCTCTGGATGGTCATTTTAGTTACGGCGAACAGGTTCACTCCCTTCCAAAGCATGCATTAGCATATCAGTGACTTTGTCCTGATCAAAGAGGATGAACGATAGTGTAAACAAGCCAACTGACATATGTTTTATAGTTACACTTCCTGAGAAGATCTTACCTGGCATTTCTTTCTGAATTGTGTGTATTTTTTTATATACACTGAACAAAAATATAAAAACGCAACATGCAACAATTTAAAAGATTGTACAGAGTTGCAGTTTGGATAAGAAAAGTCAATCAATATAAATTAATTAATTAGGCCCTAATCTGTATTTCACATGACTGGGAATATAAATATGCATCTGTTGGTCACAGATGATAATAATGATACATTTTGAAAAAGGTAGGGGTGTGGATAAAAAAAATCAATTAAAAAAAGTCCGTATCTGGTGTGACCAGTTGCCTTTCTCAGCACGACACAACTCCTTCGCATAGAGTTGATCAGGCTGTTGATTGTGTCCTGTGAAATGTGGTCCCACTCCTCTTCAATGGCTGTGCGAAGTTGGATATTGCCGAGAACTGGAACACAACGTTGTACACATAAATCCAGAGCATCCCAAACATGCTCAATAGGTGATATGTCTGGTATGCAGGCCATGAAAGAACTGGACGTGGTGGTCCTGGGCTGGCGTGGTGGTCCTGGGCTGGCATGGTTACACGAGGTCTGCGGTTGTGAGGCCTGTTGGACGTACTTCCACATTCTCTAAAACGACATTGTTGGTTTATGGTAGAAAAATTAACATTAAATTATCTGGCAACAGATCTGGTGGATATACCTATTTTTTCAATTAAATTTGTACCCCTTTTTTCTCCCCCAATTTTGTGATATCCAATTGGTAGTTACAGTATTGTCCCATCGCTGCAACTCCCATACGGACTCGGGAGAGGCGAAGGTCGAGAGCCACGCGTCCTCCGATACACAACCCTGCCAAGCCATACTGCTTCTTGACACACTGCTTGCTTAACCCAGAAGCCAGCCGCACCAATGTGTCAATGCGTCAGCTTGCAGGCGCCTGGGCCGCCACAAGGAGTTGCTAGAGCGCGATGGGACAAGGACATCTCGGCCGGCCAAACCCTCCCCTAACCTGGACAACGCAGTGCCAATGGGTCTCCCGGTCATAGCCAGCTGTGACACAGCCTGGGATCGAACTCGGGGTTGTAGTGACGCCTCAAGCACTGAGATGCAGTGCCTGGGATATTTTATTTCAGTTCATGAGACCAACACTTCACATGTTGCATTTATATTTTTGTTAGTAAATATTTCTAGGTATTACTGCACTGTTAGAGCTAGAAACAAGTGTTTTGCTTGCATGTGGGATAACATCTGCAAATCTGTGTACACAACCAACACTTTGATTTGAGTTATCATACACCAATATTATCTAAACCTTACCAAGGAAGGAAGTGAAGTACATAGAAAAAAATGAAATTTGTCAGGATAAGAAACCAGCGTTTTTTCCAAGCTTGCGTTGGTCCAAATGGACCCACAACTGAATGTTTTAACACCACCATCCTCTTCTCTCCTTTCACGTGGTAAATGGTGATGATGACTATCACTGAGTCAACACATCAGCTAAGGAAAAGGAGGATATCTAGTCAGTTGTACAACTGAAGGCATTCAACTGAAATGTGTATTCCGCATTTAACCCAACCCCTCTGTATCAGAGAGGTGTGGGGGGCTACCATAATCGACATGCATGGCTTCGGCACCCTAGGAACAGTGGGTAAACTGCCTTGCTCAGGGGCAGAACAACAGATTTTTACCTCGTCAGCTCTGGGATTCAATCCAACAACCTTATAGTTACTGGCCCAACACTAACCCAAGGGTGGGTAATTCCAGTCCTCGAGGGCCTAATTGGTGTCACATTTTTCTCTATCCCTAGCAAACACAGCTGATTAATCAACTTGCATTCTAAACTGAAGATCATGATTAGGTGATTATTGGAGTCAGGTGTGTTAGCTGGGGAAAAACTGTGACAACAATCAGGCCCTCGAGGCCTGGAATTGCCCACCCCTGCTCTAACCACTAGGCTACCAAGTCTCACCCCAATAGCTGATCACTGAGGAGAGAGACAGAGCTGATCACTGAGGAGAGAGACAGAGAGAGAATTGTCATTTTCTGGTATGACTTCTCAGAGATAACCACGTACATTTTTAGAGACAGGGCTCGCATCAAATCATTTGCGACCAACAAGCCAGTTAGATTGTCTGAGGGAAAGGAAGTTGAATCTAACCTTGTTTCCAGCCTCAGATACAGGGTTTAGGGCATTGGAGTAATTCCCCAAATCTCTGCTACTACCGTTACCAGTCTCTTCCAGCAGGCTCAGCGAAGTACTAAGGGGGACTAAGGCTGTGGATGGATACTCAGCTCAGCTCAAGAGCACTTCTACAATAATGCTCCCAACAGATAAGTGATTATTATATTATATTATATTATATATTTTTTTAGAGAGGAAAAAGGGGGGAAAGGAATAACGAGAAGAGTAGCCAGTTTGGCGGAAATTATAATCCGTCCGTCCTTCCGTCTAGTGGCCCTGCTGCAGCCAGGCTGGGGAAGTCATTAGGCCACAGTGTGTTCTCCTGCTCCATGCATGGAAGGGGCCTGGGCTCTGGAGTGACCTTGAGGAGAGGCTCTTGAGGGGCAGGCTATTTCAGCCCTTGCTGGCCCACTTACAACAAGAGCTCTTCAGCGTGAAGAAACGTGTTGCTTGGGCCCCATCCATCAAGCCATCCATCTCAAGCCACAGACAGCCTGGCTCTCAGGGGCTGTGGAGCACGTTCCTCAGTGTACAGTACATTACCCTCACCCCGTCTCTCTGTGAGCTTTCCCAGTCCTACATGTGGATTCAGATTCAAAACAGAACTGGGTCACGTTTGCCTCCGGCTGAAAATGGTATGTGTAGAAGATGCAAAAGGAAATGGCAACTGATAAACATGAGCGATTGAGAGAGAAATGATTTTGCATCAACGTGAAGTAAGAAAATGGAACAGCCTCTTCAGTGAACAACCTGCTGTCTAATCCTCCCAAACATCCTAGGGCTGTTTAATGACTAAGCTCCTTGACTAGAATACAGTATATATACATATGAAGTGGGTACAACGTATGTGAACATTATTAAAGTGACCAGGGTTCAATGACCATGTACATAGGGCAGCAGTCTCTAAGGCTGGTTGCTCCAATTCAGTCAGACTGCATGGTTCTGGAAAACCGCAGAGTTCTATTCCAGAACATTCTCCTCCTTGGAGCTCCCTCTCCCCTCTCCCTACAAGTGTCACAGTTGCCATATGGAGAGGAGAGGAGTGACCAGATGTTTCATTCATAATAGATATGATCAACCTCATTAGGGTGACCACAGCAGAGCAACAACAGCAGCAGCTTGATACATGATATTGCCCCATTCTGTCAGTTTACTAAAGCCTCAGATGTACTCCACAACACCACAGCCAGCTATGCAGAACAACAGTACTGTACATATTGCTAACGCATACCGCTTGAAGAGAGGAACAGAAGACGCCAAATTGAACACAGTCTGTGGTCTAGGAAGGGGAGTACAACTCCCCAGTGATCTAAACACAGCCAACGTGTGTGATTACAGTCTCCTGTTTTAGCCAATCACCTGGGTTGTGCTCCACTTTCTCCAGAGCCTCCTGTAATGGTTTAAACCTCAGCAATTCAAACTTCTAGTTAAATAAACCCTTGCTTAAGTATGCCATGTTTAAATATTTAGTTGAGAAAGACTGGCTGGAAGGGGAGAAGGATCAGTCAAACAGTGGTTGGTCTGATTGAGCGGTTCTGTCTGTCCATTATTGTCAGGGACCAGGAGGGAGAACAGTGCTCTGCTTATGTCCACTTATAGCTCCGTTTGATTCTCAATTTGTTATCAATACAACTCAAGGTCACTGCAGAACATTCCTCAGACAACTGTCTAGGGAGAGTTTCCTCCTTGCTGTTCCACAAATAGTAAAATCCAGTAGACTAAGAAAGAAGATTTACGTTAATTCCATTTTTATAACTGCTATTTCAAATCCGTCAGATGTCATTTGTGCCAGTAAGGGCACACCTCTAAACTTAGAGAGACAACAAGTGGCAATTAATGTGTACTGGCAAAAAGAAGACCATACAGGGCTCTTGCTTTCTTAAAGGCGTGCACGCTCACATACACACTGCAGTCTGGTAAATGTATCAGGGTTAGGGATCAGGGAAGGCGTGGACCCGAGTCCAGGATGGACTGCTATAGCTTCCTGTTACAGGAGAGCGAGTGAGAGAGAAAGCCAGGGCACATTCATCTGCTAAGAAAAATATTACCCTTGGCTCCTGTTTGAAATATCTTTGTAATTTGTTAATAGCAAATATAAAACCTCTGAAAAATCAGATCAGAGTCCAATCAGCCTATTACTTGCCTGTTACAAACACCAAGCTCCAGTCAGTTCCATGGGTTGGTGTGTGTGTGTGTGTGTGTGTGTGTGTGTGTGTGTGTGTGTGTGTGTGTGTGTGTGTGTGTGTGTGTGTGTGTGTGTGTGTGTGTGTGTGTGTGTGTGTGTGTGTGTGTGTGTGTGTCAAAATACGATTGGTTAGAAGCTTTTGGTACAGAAACAATCTGCTACTGTAAACCCCATCTGAATACACACAACAAGACATGAGGAAATATCAGAATGAGCCATGTCTACCCAGGAATAAACAACAGACCTGGTTTCTTCACTAATCCATTTCTACCCTTCCGCTGTCACCTCAATAATCCAACCTAAAGCCTTTCACTTGGATAACTTTCTCATGGGGGACTTATGCTTTTAGTACTACAGGCTATTCTGAAATAAAAATGTATTTCATTGATAGAGATTTTGCAGAATAAGTGAAGTTGTAAGAATAAGCAAAGGTGTGTCGAGCCAGAATAAATAGAGTTGTCTGTTATGAACAGATTAAACGAGATGAAGAGAAAAGGGGGATTTAAAACACTTCAACCTGATTCCAGAGCCAGAAAAACAAAAAGCTTATCTATGTGGTCAATAAAGTAATAAAGAGGATTACTTCCTAACCACACAGCAGAGGTTCTGGGAGGAGGAGGAAGGGGGTCCTCATCCAATTAACAGTGTTTCATCTCAACCAACCCTGAAATAAAACAACCACCCTTCCAATTCACCAACTATTAAAAGGACTTTAATCATCCAATTTCCTGCATCAAGCTGTGATCGATGATGAGCCGATGACACACAAGCTCCACGTCGATATGAGCCACCGCTGCTTTCTCCACAGGGGAGGTCTGGTCCAGCTCCGGTAGCAGTTATGGATTGGTAACTGACGAGGGATTGGCAGTTCTAGGATCTTTGGAATGAGCTGTGGATTTCTGTTAACAGACACAGAGGGAGTGTGACCCCACCACTCAACAGTGTAGTGTTGAAACTGTTTGGAGGTCTGAGACAGCACTAAGGAATAGATGGATGACTCATTTAGAATCCACGTGTACTGTGTAATCATGAAAACTCAGCAGAACACACAGACATGCACAAAATCACACATACACACAGTCCAACAAAGGGTGGAGGTATTGAGACAATCAGGAGCCCCTCTACCACGTCTTTCCCCACTCCCCACTGTAGCTCCTATTACCCCCCTCATGTAGTCTGGAAATCAGTGAGAGAGCAACACCCTGAGAGGAACTAAATGACCCTGGCACAAGGCTGTTCATAACACCCAGCCTGCTATTCGCCCCTGTTTATTTGAACTGTGAACCACACCGTGTATGTGTGTAGAGAGAGGGAGGGCGAAGCCGGCTATTATAAAGTAAATCCTGTGTCCTGCCCCTTTCACACTCTGAGCACGTTTATCTCCCCGCAGGCGCCCGGCGCTCCTGTGGTTCTCCAGGCACAGACAGTCCTCTGTGTGTCCAGCCAGGGCTGCACGGCACAGGCATGGAGAGAACAAACACCCCCTGCCCTCCTGGAGCCCCAGAGCCCAGACACAGGACATGCTGTGACCCACATATGGGAAGCCCTCTCATCATTGGACTACCGCCTGCTAGGCCCCCTCCACTCACTGCACAAGGCCAGTGATTATGTATGGAGATTATTCAAAGCAGTCCCTGTGATGGAGGGAGACTGGAGGAACAGTGTGTTTGGGATTTGGTTCTTGGTAACAGTGCCTGGGGGTAGTGGAGGATGAGAGACTGTATCATAAATGAACCCACTGTTTTAATCCACAGCCTGGAAGGACTGTGCTACCAACCCAGATACCATAAGATCTCAAAACAACTCTAGGATCATGCACACCCAAACCGAAGAGATACATGTACAATATTGAGTTCCCTCCGTAGTTTTCAGAGTTCACTTATTGCAGGGGGCGATGTAAATGTACTGATATCTAAAATAGCAGACATTTACCTTGTCTGACATTTCTGAAGTACTGGTTGGCTGTAATTCTACTACTGCTAACTGTCACTATTTGTAACCCTCATCTATCCATGTGTGGGTTGCTTTTAAATAGCACCACATGAATCAATGGAAATAAAAAAAGACTTCACTCTGATGACGTGGTAAAATTGACCAGGAAAACCAGATAGCAATGCTGTCACGTTCTACATAGGCCTCCAATATGAATTTGATGGGTCAGGCTCAAGCCCTTCTCCATTATACGCTAGTTAGACACCGTGTAAATATTCAATCATTAGAAAAGTAGAACATTGCGTATTTGCTACTGAACGTCAGCTGAGGTCTGTTTTGGGATAATAAGAAAACAAACAAATAATCAGCAGCACAATTTTCCTTCTGAAGACTTCAATCCACTTTAGATTTCCCCCGAAAGCCCCTTTGACTCTTAAACTTGGCGTTAACATTTACGTTTTTAGGAATGTAGCTGACGCTCCTATCCAGAGCAACTTACAGGAGCAATTAGGGTTACGTGCCTTGCTCAAGGGCACTGACAGATCTTTCACCTAGTCGGCTTGGGGATTCAAACCAGCAACCTTTCGGTTACTGGCCCAACGCTCTTAAATGTTTATGATACAGCCTTCGTGCCACTGCTCTGCTAGCCAGAAGACAGCGCTGCCTGGTGTCCAGTTGAATCACCCTCAGCCTGCCCAGCCAGCCTTAAGGAGGACGAGCAGGTCAGAGAAGAGAGAGAAGAGAGAGGAGAGAAGAGAGAGAGAGAGAGAATGAGAGAGAGAAGGAGAGGGGGGAGAGAGAGTGAATGAGAGAGAGACAGCATGAGAGAGGTCATTTATCTGACTTGCTCAAAATCACATCCTGTTGCTACCTAAACTCCATTGATTACTCAAGAAACGCAGATCCTTTCATGTGGACATAGGGGAGGTTAACCATTTCATTTCATATCAATACAGCTTCAGTTTCTTTAGATCCTGTAAATGGATGGATAAACACAGAAATAAAGAACAAGCCGTATAAGATGTCTTCCACGTTAGAAAAGGACCTGAGTGAGCACATTTGTTGATGACATAGCATGAATCTGAGGGTTGCACAAAAAAGCTGAACACATGAACCCTGCCATCTGGGACGCATTTAGTATGCATGTGCAAATGATTACATATTTCCCAAAAAGAACATTTGAGAAGTCTTTAACCTTTTGACACAAATTTGAATGTTATTTTCTGACTTAAGCATAAGTAAGCAAAGTATATTGTCTGCCAAACAAAGAGATAGATTCAGAGGCAGCGAGAGAGAGAGAGGCAGCGAGAGAGAGAGAGGCAGCGAGAGAGAGAGAGGCAGCGAGAGAGAGAGCGAGAGAGAGAGAGGCAGCGAGAGAGAGAGAGGCAGCGAGAGAGAGAGAGGCAGCGAGAGAGAGAGAGAGAGCGAGAGGCAGCGAGAGGCAGCGAGAGACACAGAGGCAGCGAGAGAGAGAGACACAGAGAGAGAGAGAGAGAGAGAGAGAGACAGCGACATTGAAAGAACGAGAGGGACAGAGAAAGAGCGAGAGAGGGACAGAGAGAGAGAGAAAGACAGGGACACAGAGACAGTGAAAGAGAGACACACACAGAGAAACATCGACATTGAAAAAGCAAGAGACACAGAGAGAGACTGAGACAGAGAGAGACAGAGACAGAAATTTGATTTATACCAAAACATAGCACGACTGATCATATTTACACCCTACTCACCCTGATAGGTAAACATGTCCACCTTAATAATTCCAACATATACGCTTGCTTTATTGACTTCCAAAAAGCATTTGATTATATTTGGCATACAGGACTGTTCTACAAAGTTATTGAAAGTGGTGTAGGGGGTAAAACATGGCATAGTTATATCAATGTATACTGGTAATGCGTGCAGCATTAAAATAGTCAAGAATATAATTCTTTAACCATGGGCGGGGCCTTCGCCAGGGTTGCAATCTGAGCCCTGCACTCTTCAATATTTACATCAATGGATTACCCACTATTCTGGAAAAATCCTTAGTCTCCACAAGGTTAAATGCCTCCTCTTCGCAGATGACCTATGCCACCTACAGCACATGGCCTACAGCAGAGCCTGGATCTGCTAGAGCAGTACTGCCAGACCTGGGCCCTGGCAGTAAACCCCAAAAATACTAAAATAAAGATTTTCCAGAGAAGATCCAGATCTCAGGGAATTAGACAAAGTTCTCATTTGGTACAACATATATAGAGTACTGCACACACTACAATTACTTAGGTTTAAAAATGGACACCTTAATGAGGCAGTGAATGAACAGAGAGAAAGCACGCAGGGCATTCTACGCCATTAAAAAACAAATTAAAATTGAAATACCTATTCAAATTTGGCTCAAATTAATTGAATGTATCATTGAACCAATTGCACTTTATGGCAGTGAGGTGTGGGGTCCACTTGCAAAACAAAATTTCATCAAATGGGACAGACACCCAATTGAAACCCTGCATGCAGAGTTCTATAAGATTCTCCTACATGTCCAGAGGAAAACTACAAACAATGCATGCAGGGCAGAATTAGGCCAATATCCACCATTAATAAAAAATAAATAAAAAAGAGCAATTCAGTTTTGCAAACATCTAAAATACAGTGACACCCACTCATATCATTACCAAGCCCTGCAATGCCACGAGCCGAGCAAAAAAATAATCCACTCATCCAGCTGGTCTTGGGGCTGAGTTCACAAACCTATTCTACTAACACACTGAAGCCTCAGGACCAGAACATCCAACCAATCAGAATATACCAAATTATAACACAGTCAAAACAAAAACTACATTGCTTATTGCGAAACACAAGTGCAAAGCATAATGCAGTGCTTTCTGGCCCTAAATCGACAGTACACCGTGGCCAACTATTTGACCATGGTTACTGATCAAAACCTTTGAAAACCCTTGACAAAGTACAGACTCAGTGAGCACAACCTTGCCATTGAGAAGGATAGACACAGGAAAACCTGGCTCCCTGTAGAGGAAAGGCTATGCAACCACTGCACAACAGCAGAACCTGAGACAGAGCTGCATTTCCTGACAAAATGTCAAAAATATAAAACAATTAGAGTGACATTTCCCCAAATTTGAAACCCTTAAAGGTTTCAAAGACCTCTCGGATGAGAATAGACTACCCGTCCTGTTGAGAGAGGACGCAGAGAGCTGTGGGTTGGCAGCGCACTACATTGCTGTCTGCCATAAGATGAGGGACAGTGTCTGACAGACCAATCAACCTGCACATGTCCTCTACTGTAATGCTTATTGTTAATGTTCAATGTATGATTATTTTGACCCTTTGTTACTGTTGTTACTGTTGTCCCGTTGATAATTTTGATTCTTATTATCTTAAAATTGTAAATTGTAAATCCAAAGTAAGCTTTGGCAATATGTACATTGTTACATCATGCCATTAAAGCAAATTGATTTGAATTGAGAGCGAGAGAGCGAGAGAGCAGGACAGAGAGAGAGAGCAGGACAGAGCGACAGACAGACGGCAGAGGGCAGAGAGAGCGAGAGAGCGAGAGAGCCAGACACAGAGAGAGAGCCAGACACAGAGAGAGAGCCAGACACAGAGAGAGAGCCAGACACAGAGAGAGAGCCAGACACAGAGAGAGAGACAGAGCACAGAGAGAGAGAGAGAGAGAGAGAGAGAGAGAGAGAGAGGGACAGAGTGAGAGAGAGAGACAGAGAGAGAGAGAGAGAGAGAGAGAGAGAGCACAGACAGAGAGAGAGAGAGAGAGAGCGAGAGAGGGGGGGACAGAGAGAGAGAGAGCGCCAGACAGAGAGAGAGAGCGCCAGACAGAGTGAGAGAGCGCCAGACAGAGAGAGAGAGAGCGCCAGACAGAGAGAGAGAGCCAGACAGAGTGAGAGAGAGCGCAAGAGCGAGAGAGGGGGGGACAGAGAGAGAGCGCCAGACAGAGAAAGAGAGAGAGAGAGACACAGAGAGAGAGAGAGAGAGAGACACAGAGAGGAGACACAGAGAGAGAGAGAGACAGAGAGAGACACAGAGAGAGACAGAGAGAGAGAGAGAGAGAGAGAGAGAGACACAGAGAGGAGACACAGAGAGAGAGAGAGACACAGAGAGAGACACACAGAGAGAGAGAGAGAGAGAGAGAGAGAGACACACAGAGAGAGAGACACAGAGAGAGGGAGACACAGAGAGACACAGAGAGAGGGAGACACAGAGAGACACACAGAGAGACACACAGAGAGACACACAGAGAGACAGAGAGACACACAGACACACAGAGAGACAGACAGACAGAGAGACAGAGAGACAGAGAGACAGAGACACAGAGAGACACAGAGACAGAGAGACACAGAGAGAGAGAGACACAGAGAGACACAGAGAGAGAGACACAGAGAGAGGGAGACACAGAGAGACACACAGAGAGAGGGAGACACAGAGAGACACACAGAGAGAGGGAGACACAGAGAGACACACAGAGAGACACACAGAGAGACACAGAGACAGAGAGACAGAGAGACAGAGAGACAGAGAGAGAGAGAAAGCCATTACCTACAGAGACATGAACCTGGAGAACAGTCCCCTAAGCAAACTAGTCCTAGGGCTTTGTTCACAAACTCAAACAGACCCCACAGAGCCTCAAGACAGCAACACAATTAGACCCAACCAAATCATGAGAAAACAAAAATCTAATTACTTGACACATTGGGAAAGAACAAAAAAACTGAGCAAACTCGAATGCTATTTGGCCCGTATATAGAGTACACACTGCCCACAAATTGGAGGTGGAAACTGAGCTGCACTTCCTAACTTCCTGCCAAATGTTTGACGATAGAGACAATTTCCCTCAGATTACACAGATCCACAAAGAAATTGAAATAAAAATCTATTTTGATAAACTCCCATTTATACCAGGTGAAATACCAGTGTGACATCACAGCAGCAATATTTGTGACACATTGCCACAAGAAAATGGCAACCAGTGAAGAACAAACACCATTGTAAATACAACCCATATTTATGTTGATTTATTTTCCCTTTTGTACTTGAACTATTTACACATCGTTACAACACTGTACATAGACATATGACATCGTTACAACACTGTACATAGACATATCACATCGTTACAACACTGTACATAGACATATGACATCGTTACAACACTGTATATAGACATATGACATCGTTACAACACTGTATATAGACATATGACATCGTTACAACACTGTATATAGACATATGACATCGTTACAACACTGTATATAGACATATGACATCGTTACAACACTGTATATAGACATATGACATCGTTACAACACTGTATATAGACATATAGAGTGTAATGTTTACGGTTAATTTTTTATTGTGTATTACGACAAAGCCTATTCCCCCTCAGGAAACTAAAAAGATGTGGCATGGGTCCAGAGATCCTCAAAAGGTTCTACAGCTGCACCATCGAGAGCATCCTGACTGGTTGACTCACTGCCTGGTATGGCAACTGCTCAGCCTCTGACCGCAAGGCACTACAGAGGGTAGTGCGTACGGCCCAGTACATCATTGGGGCAAAGCTGCCTGCCATCCAGGACCTCTACACCAGGCAGTGTCAGAGGAAGGCCCTAAAAATTGTCCAAGACCCCAGCCACCCCAGTCATAGACTGTTCTCTCTACTACCGCATAGCAAGCGGTACCGGAGTGCCAAGTATAGGACAAAAAAAGGCTTCTCAACAGTTTTTACCCCCAAGCCATAAGACCCCTGAACAGGTAACCAAATGGTTACACGGGCTATTTGCACTGTGCCCCCCCAACCCAACCCCTCTTTTACACTGCTGCTACTCTCTGTTTATCATATATGCATAGTCACTTTAACTATGCATTCATGTACATACTACCTCAATTGGCCCGACCAACCAGTGATCCCGTACATTGGCTAACCGGGCAGTCTGCATTGTGTCCCGCCACCCACCACCCGACAAACCCTATTTAGCTACTGCTACTCTCTGTTCATCTTATATGCATAGTTACTTTAACCATATCTACATGTACATACTACCTCAATCAGCCTGACTAACCGGTGTCTGTATGTAGCCTCGCTACTTTCATAGCCTCGCTACTTTCATAGCCTCGCTAATGTATATAGTTTGTCTTAACTGTTGTTTTATTTCTTTACTTACCTATTGTTCACCTAATACCTTTTTTTGCACTATTGGTTAGAGCCTGTAAGTAAGCATTTCACTGTAAGGTGAAATGCTTACACCTACACCTGTTGTATTCGGCGCACGTGACAAACTTTGATTTGATTTATCTACTTCACTTGCTTTGGCAATGTTAACATATGTTTCCCATACCAATAAACCCCGTAAATTGATTTGACAGACAGAGAGAGGGACCGAGAGAGAGAGAGAGAGTAACCAACCAAGCAGGGACTTCCATAACGAGTCCCTTCAAACTCCCAGCATTCTCAGCTGCAAATGACCATTTTAGAGCAGAGGGTTGAAATGTGTCACCCCTTACCTGGCAAGCTGGGTAAACTTTAGAGATCCTGTGTCGGCCCACAGACACAGCTCGTAAACTTGCGGAATCCCAATCCCTGTACAGCAGAGCTATTCAATTCCGGCCCTGGAGGGCCCAAAAACGCCTGTTTTTCATCCTCTCCTTCTAAATCAGGGGCACCAGGTGAGTGCAACTAACTACCAGGTAGAAACAAAACAAAAAACGTGTTGGCCCTCCAGGACCAGAATTGAATAGCCCTGCTGTATATACTGTACACACAAAACAACCAAGTCAACGTAGTCTTTATGGACCACAGGGGCAATTTCTATGAACAGAAACGCACTTATGCTCAAAGGTCACGAGAAGAAGTCAAGATAAAAGTTCAATGTGTCACATATAGGCAGTTAAAGTCAAGGACATTGATTAACTTCAAGCTTGAAGACCGATAGAATTCTCTGTAAACCTCATTCTAAACCCCAGTCTTGGTTTAGTGTCTTTGCTCCTCTGGTACCATGTCTAGTGTGTGTATAGCCCGTCCTTAACCAGCCATTGGTTGGCCTGCGAGGTGAGCCCACCACATCTGGTGTCCCTGGTCAGAGGTCAGGGACACACACTCAGACGAACAGCCACTGATGGGTGTTGGGGTGTGCTTCGAAAGAGAAAGTCCTATCCCACAGCGATAGGGGTGGGCCTGGGCGCAAAGAGATGCAGCCTCACTACACTGCACACATCATAGTGTATCGACTGAAGGTACAATGGCCGTGGATAAAAGTCTCAGATAGGGAAATTATGATGAATAGCCCATAATCATTTTAATAAAACATAGTGCCAGAATCCGAATGTGACAGGATCGATGCGGCGTGGTATGTAGGGAGAGCAATTAGGTGGTGATTCATTCCGTGTCCCTTTCATTGTCTGCTCCCTGCATCACACTGAGGCAGCTAATTGCCAGGAGATGACATTAACACCCAGCAGACGTGATTCACCAGTGTCACCGTGTCCTGCCTGTCCTCCCATACGAAGGCTCTCGCTCTCTGTGACAGGGACAGACTTGCACACATGGACAGCTACTTCTGTACCAGCGTGACACCACACAAATGTGACGAGGAAAGACTGGGGATATGACGAACTTCAGAGGACAAAAACTCGGAGACAGAAAACGGATGTTGTCTGTGTTTTATGTTTTTACTTTGAAGAAGAAAGCTTTGGCTGTGATAAAATACAAATGTGGAATCGTTTAATGTGGAATGTGACAGATTTGGGTTATGCGAGATGCCTGGTGTGGAGGTGTTTGTACAGTGTGTGTGTGTGTGTGTGTGTGTGTGTGTGTGTGTGTGTGTGTGTGTGTGTGTGTGTGTGTGTGTGTGTGTGTGTGTGTGTGTGTGTGTGTGTGTGTGTGTGTGTGTGTGTGTGTGTGTGTGTGTGTGTGTGTGTGTGTGTGTGTGTGTGTGTGTGTGTGTGTGTGTGTGTATTGAGCAGATGAATTGATGACATGACAAAGGTTTGAACACAATTTGAAGCGAGGTGAGGGAAGGTATCAAGTCAATGTGATTCCAGCTCAGTGTCTTTCATTAGGAATGGAATAGTCCTGTCCTCAGACCAGCAGGGGACCACACAGCTCTGACACACAGCACTGACACTGGGGACAAGCATAATCGTCTGCAAATGGAAGACATTTATTCTGGGAGGGAAAAACAGCTGAGAGACCAAATTAGAAAACAGATGAGGCACATTTTCAACATAATGAGTTGTTGGCAAACATGTTCGCTTCGTAGCATTGCGGTCCCTCTTGGTAGCATTGCGGTCCCTCTTGGTAGCATTGCGGTCCCTCTTGGTAGCATTGCGGTCCCTCTTGGTAGCATTGCGGTCCCTCTTGGTAGCATTGCGGTCCCTCTTGGTAGCATTGCGGTCCCTCTTGGTAGCATTGCGGTCCCTCTTGGTAGCATTGCGGTCCCTCTTGGTAGCATTGCGGTCCCTCTTGGCAGCATTGCGGTCCCTCGTGGCAGCATTGCGGTCCCTCGTGGCAGCATTGCAGTCCCTCGTGGCAGCATTGCAGTCCCTCGTGGCAGCATTGCAGTCCCTCGTGGCACTATTGCAGTCCCTCGGCACTATTGCAGTCTCATGGCACTATTGCAGTCCCTCGTGGCACTATTGCAGTCCCTCATGGCACTATTGCAGTCTCATGGCACTATTGCAGTCTCATGGCACTATTGCAGTCTCATGGCACTATTGCAGTCTCATGGCACTATTGCAGTCTCATGGCACTATTGCAGTCTCATGGCACTATTGCAGTCTCTCATGGCACTATTGCAGTCTCTCATGGCACTATTGCAGTCTCTCATGGCACTATTGCAGTCTCTCATGGCACTATTGCAGTCTCTCATGGCACTATTGCAGTCTCTCATGGCACTATTGCAGTCTCTCATGGCACTATTGCAGTCTCTCATGGCACTATTGCAGTCTCTCATGGCACTATTGCAGTCTCTCATGGCACTATTGCAGTCTTAGGGAGTTCAGACATTTTATACTGTTGGTTGCACTTGTGTTTGATGTCTTTGCTGTGGCACGGCAGAATATTCGCTCAACCACTTAGGAGGTGATTCACACACAGAAGAGAGGGTACTGGACATATGTCTGTGTGAGTAGGGAGCAAAGCTGGACCAGAGTATTTAAAACAGGCAATTCATTAATAGCATGAATGTGTTTCCCATTTTATGTGCGTGTTTGTGGGCAGAACAGTTTGCAGCCTCATGCAGTGCTGTGTTGGTTTCAGGCCTGCACCGATGACATCAGCGCTCAGGCAGGAAGGAACTTTAACAACCAACACTGAAAACCACACCCAACCCCCACTCTCTATAGGCCCTCTCCCATCTCCTTGACAAAAAGACCCCAACACACCAAATGTTTTTTTTTGTTGTTGCAGGAAATCTCTCCCGTTGGCTTTTTACGACCACCACAATGGCAGAGGGGTGTTTCAGAGAGCAACAAGTTTGAGGTCATTGTCCGGCTTCAAAGGCGGGGCTGTCTTTATGATGCAGACACAGACAGACACCAGAGGGTCTGGGCTCTAGGTCCGGGGGGAGGGGGTTGTCGTGGCTACAGTCGTCATGGGGTCAGAGATGGGGGAAAGTTTCACTCCTCACATTAACATTGACCCTGAGCAAACAGTAGCCTCTACCTTGGACCCGTGTTAAAGGCAGCTGCTATTTCACAACTTCATGACACCTCACATTTCTGAGGTGAACGTTTGAAAGAAAACAAACCAGGACAAAATGCAATTTGCAATACAACATTAGGAACATTTATAATCATGATATTGGCAGCTCTTTTTTTATGTTCTGGAGGCTGTGGGAATTTCCAGGGGTGGTCTGGAGATCTGTGCTGTGTTTTTCCCAAGTAAAACATACTTCAAGAGACCAGATAATGGGGCTCACTCGGAAATGTGGGTCTGAGCAGAACTGGGCTACATGCTTGCCAAACACAAACTTGCCAAACGCACCCACGCACAAACACACCCATATACAGTACACCCCAAGTAGACACACACAAACAAGCACAAACCTGCAGACGCATAAATTCACACACACTTTGTTCTGAAAGTCATCAGAATTCTCCCCAAACAGATTCAGTGCTTCAAATTAGGCTGCTTGCAGGTCTGGAGCCCCAGTGGAGCGTGGAACATTAATAATGGGGCCGGACATGGGCCTTATCACCAGCTCACCAGCTCTGCAACCTTAATTAGCTCATAAATGCTTAGCAAGTCCTGTGAAATAACACCGCAGGGACAGGCAAAGCTGCACTCACAACACACAAATGTGCATGAACACACACACCTCCCAAAAACAACTTTCAGCACTAGTAATGGGCTTTTAGTACTCCAGTTGAGGAGTTCAGAGCAAAGATACTTTGAGTTATGAGACTAATTGAGAATTCTAAATAGAAAGAATAGGATATTATACTTCAATGTAACAAATGCATCAAGTGTGAGAATATGAGCTGCTCGGTGTGGCAAATGAGAGTGGAATTGCTTTAGTGAGAAGGAGAGGGATTGGGGTTGTAACTTGTGTGCGCATGCATCTGCATGTTTGACCGTGTGTACTCGGCCCCGTTTTGTGTGTGAGAGAACTCGGCCCCTGGACCCTCTCATGTTTGATGGACAGGCAGTCTTCCCCCGAGTGTGTAGAGGAGTGTGGTGAGCTCAGACACATTCTAATTATCCTCAGCCTCACACCAGTACTTAACACGCTCACATACACACTGACCTTTACACTGCACCCACGGGCCTCTCTTCTCCCTCGTTTTGTTTCACTCACTCTCCATCTCTCTTCTCTACGTTTATTTATCTAGGCAAGTCAGTTAAGAATAAATTCTTATTTACAATGACGCACTACTAACTGCCTTGTTCAGGGGCGGTTCAGTTCGGTTACTGGCCCAACGCTCTAACCACTAGGCTCCCTGCCGTCCCAAACACAGATATAGTCTCTTTCTCTTTCCCTCTCCTGTACTCCGACTCCCCTCCCCTCTCTCCCTTACTGTGTCGTCTCTCTCCGACCCTATTTCTCCTTCTCAACTGAAACATAGCCGACATCAACCATACATACTGGATGCATCTTCTCTGATGAAAACCCAGCCGGTATTTAATGGGGATCTGCCACTCTGTGTAGAGTAGCAGCATGTTGGGCTGCAGAAAGAAAGGTTCATGTGTGTAATAGTGGGAAGATGGGAACCTTCCCCTGCATTCCACCCCTCTGTCCTAACCACACCAGCCCAGGATTTGGGAAAACAATTAGTAGGAGACACGGATCACAGACTGCTGGAAATGGCCCCATGAAACCATTTTCTCTGTCCCTGAAGAGGAAGAGCTGGGAAATGGAGAGCAAGAGATAGAGAATTATACAGAGGGAGGGAGCGGGCTATGGCTGCTGAGTTCACCAGGCTGGAGCTTGTTTTGTGTTGCTCTGAGTCAAAAGCACATACTGTCTACCCCCATCGCCACCAGAACCATCACTACAACAACTCCTATCACCACCATCACTACTACAACCCCCATCACGATAAGGCAGGTCATAGCCTGGTTCTGCTTGGCCTCAGCTGGGCTACATGGGGAGGGACTAGGCTACTATGGACATGAACATTCCCTACAGTCACTGGAACAAAATATTAGGGCTGAGAATTGCCAGGGATCTCACGATACAATATTATCACGATACTTAGGTGCTGATACAATATGTATAGCTATTGTCATGATTCTACTTGTATTGTGATTTGATGTTCCAAACATATGAATCACTATATGTCTGCTCCAGAGAGACAAGAAAGACTAGTTTTGATCACTCAGGGAAAGTGCCCGAAAACACAGGTAAAGTGTTTGGCACAGGTAAAGTGTTTGGCACAGGTAAAGTGTTTGGCACAGGTAAATCTGACTAGTTTTTCATCAAAGCTAGCTACAGTCGCAAATATATATTTTTTAATATGAATATATATATATATATATTTTACAAACCAATACCTGAAGTCAAATATCAAAAAAATATCGTCCACAAATAATATTGAGATATGTACAGTGCCTCCAGAAAGGATCTCATTTACATAAACATTCACTACCCGAGTCAATACTTTGTATAAGCACCTTTGGCAGCGATTACAGCTGTGAGCCTTATGGGTAAGTCTCTAAGAGTGATTACAGCTGTGAGCCTTATGGGTAAGTCTCTAAGAGTGATTACAGCTGTGAGCCTTATGGGTAAGTCTCTAAGAGTGATTACAGCTGTGAGCCTTATGGGTAAGTCTCTAAGAGTGATTATAGCTGTGAGCCTTATGGGTAAGTCTCTAAGAGTGATTACAGCTGTGAGCCTTATGGGTAAGTCTCTAAGAGTGATTACAGCTGTGAGGGTAAGTCCTTGATTACAGCTGTAAGTCTCTAAGAGTGGTTACAGCTGTGAGCCTTATGGGTAAGTCTCTAAGAGTGGTTACAGCTCTGAGCCTTATGGGTAAGTCTCTAAGAGTGATTACAGCTGTGAGCCTTATGGGTAAGTCTCTAAGAGTGATTACAGCTGTGAGCTTTATGGGTAAGTCTCTAAGAGTGATTACAGCTGTGAGCCTTATGGGTAAGTCTCTAAGAGTGATTACAGCTGTGAGCCTTATGGGTAAGTCTATGAGTGATTACAGTGGTGAGCCTTATGGGTAAGTCTCTAAGAGTGATTACAGCTGTGAGCCTTATGGGTAAGTCTATGAGTGATTACAGTGGTGAGCCTTATGGGTAAGTCTATGAGTGATTACAGTGGTGAGCCTTATGGGTCATTTAGAAATGAGGTCATTCCTCAGCAGGAACAAACTCATATCCAGGGGCCCTACAGGGAACAGAAGGCCTATGGGAATGCTTTACGCATGTAATGTATGCGTGTTGACAAATATATGCAAAGGTTGGTCAGCATTCCGGGCGGGGACCTTTTTATACCCTGAGCCCCTGTCATACATGCCTTTGAGGGGTGAGTTGGCATGGTGGTTTGGGGTTTGAGGAGGTGGCGGGGTCAGAGAGACCCTGAATCAAGTGCCAGCTGGCCATGTAGGGGTGGGCACGGCCCGGACTGCCAGAAACATATGGTCTTTACATCAAATGGCACACTGGGAAAACTCTGACGGCATGCATACGCCGACATTGCAACCGCCACACCACCGGATGTAGGACACACACACGTATACGTTACTGTATACACACAAGCACACACACATTATCCGTGTCCTACTTTTCAGCAAACGTTTCTTCTCTCCACTTTTCCACTGGGATGAATTCGCCTCGGCCCACACAGTCATACCGCACACCTAAACTCTCCTCCCTCTCTACACAACCCCTGTGCTGTACAAACAGTTCCTCTGACTCTCCTCCCTCTCTACACAACCCCTATAATGTACAAACAGTTCCTCTGACTCTCCTCTCTACACAACCCCTATAATGTACAAACAGTTCCTCTGACTCCCCTCCCTCTCTACACAACCCCTATAATGTACAAACAGTTCCTCCGACTCCCCTCCCTCTCTACACAACCCCTATAATGTACAAACAGTTCCTCTGACTCTCCTCCCTCTCTACACAACCCCTATAATGTACAAACAGTTCCTCTGACTCTCCTCCCTCTCTACACAACCCCTATAATGTACAAACAGTTCCTCTGACTCCTCTCCCTCTCTACACAACCCCTATAATGTACAAACAGTTCCTCTGACTCTCCTCCCTCTCTACACAACCCCTATAATGTACAAACAGTTCCTCTGACTCTCCTCCCTCTCTACACAACCCCTATAATGTACAAACAGTTCCTCTGACTCTCCTCCCTCTCTACACAACCCCTATAATGTACAAACAGTTCCTCTGACTCTCCTCCCTCTCTACACAACCCCTATAATGTACAAACAGTTCCTCTGACTCCTCTCCCTCTCTACACAACCCCTATAATGTACAAACAGTTCCTCTGACTCTCCTCCCTCTCTACACAACCCCTATAATGTACAAACAGTTCCTCTGACTCTCCCCCCTCTCTACACAACCCCTATAATGTACAAACAGTTCCTCTGACTCTCCTCCCTCTCTACACAACCCCTATAATGTACAAACAGTTCCTCTGACTCCCCTCCCTCTCTACACAACCCCTATAATGTACAAACAGTTCCTCTGACTCCCCTCCCTCTCTACACAACCCCTATAATGTACAAACAGTTCCCCTCCCTGACTCCCAAACAGTTCCTCTGACTCTCCTCTCTACACAACCCCTATAATGTACAAACAGTTCCTCTGACTCCCCTCCCTCTCTACACAACCCCTATAATGTACAAACAGTTCCTCTGACTCCCCTCCCTCTCTACACAACCCCTATAATGTACAAACAGTTCCTCTGACTCCCCTCCCTCTCTACACAACCCCTATAATGTACAAACAGTTCCTCTGACTCTCCCCCCTCTCTACACAACCCCTATAATGTACAAACAGTTCCTCTGACTCTCTCCCCCTCTACACAACCCCTATAATGTACAAACAGTTCCTCTGACTCCTCTCCCTCTCTACACAACCCCTATAATGTACAAACAGTTCCTCTGACTCCCCTCCCTCTCTACACAACCCCTATAATGTAAAAAAAACAGTTCCCCTGACTCCCCTCCCTCTCTACACAACCCCTATAATGTACAAACAGTTCCTCTGACTCTCCTCTCTACACAACCCCTATAATGTACAAACAGTTCCTCTGACTCCTCTCCCTCTCTACACAACCCCTATAATGTACAAACAGTTCCTCTGACTCCTCTCCCTCTCTACACAACCCCTATAATGTACAAACAGTTCCTCTGACTCCCCTCCCTCTCTACACAACCCCTATAATGTACAAACAGTTCCCTGACTCTCCTCCCTCTCTACACAACCCCTATAATGTACAAACAGTTCCTCTGACTCCCCTCCCTCTCTACACAACCCCTATAATGTACAAACAGTTCCTCTGACTCTCCTCTCTACACAACCCCTATAATGTACAAACAGTTCCCCTGACTCCCCCCTCTCTACACAACCCCTGTAATGTACAAACAGTTCCTCTGACTCTCCTCTCTACACAACCCCTATAATGTACAAACAGTTCCTCTGACTCTCCTCTCTACACAACCCCTGTAATGTACAAACAGTTCCTCTGACTCAAACATGTTCAGGCTTTCTATGGAATAGAATATGCCATTAGGTCAAAGGCAAGGCTACAACAACAGGAAGGAAAAATATGCTTTCTGTCAATCAAGTGACACATGCAGGCGGAGAGACCGAATTCAGGCAGCCACACAAACACAAAGACATACCTCCTGTAGCTACCCGTCTTCCTACGAGGCAGAGGGCCATGTCTCCCATCGCATCATCGCCGCATTGGCATCGTGACCCAGGTCCAGATAGACCACTTAATAATCACACCCCCCCACCACACTCTCCCTGGCCCAAACCATACTGATTGACACTGGTTTATGAATTCACAGGAGGGCTGTTTTTCTGGAGCTCGTTGTCACAGCCACACCTCAGGTGCAGGATAAAGTTTTGCTTTGGCTGCTCTGTGTGAGGTTCTCATGCTTTTCTCTCTTATAAAACACAGCCAACTCTGTCACTTGATCTTTCGTCGCCTTCTTAGCTAACGTCCGGTCTCTTCTCGATTTTCTCTCACCCATACACACTGTGGTCATTTCACAGTCATCTTACTAAAATGCCCTACTAAATCGTTTTTTTTTGCACACTGAAGATCCACTGATTATAAATCTTGACAACTAACAGAATAACATCTCAGTGAGAAAGTGACAACAAGCCACAAAAGACCATCCGTTGTTTACTCCAGAGAAGGATTAACATGTGTTCTATTCAATCACTCCGTGTGAGGAAAACCACACTGCCTTCTACATTTACAGCCCTGTCACACTGAACAATGGCCTAAACGAAGTAAGCCACCCTGCCAGGCCCGGGTAGGGATCACATTGTATGTGTGGAGAGAATCAGAGAAGACTTGATGTAGATGAGAGCTCTGTGTGTGTGTGTGTGTGTGTGTGTGTGTGTGTGTGTGTGTGTGTGTGTGTGTGTGTGTGTGTGTGTGTGTGTGTGTGTGTGTGTGTGTGTGTGTGTGTGTGTGTGTTTTTCTCCATGGCGTGATAGAGCGAGGCCTGCTCTGTGCCAAGGCTGCGGTTTTCTCCAGACAGAGAGAGACAAGCACAGATACTTCATTAAGGCCTCATTTATCACCCACGGGACAGCTTGGCAGCGCTCCCTCCATCGTTGTCCCTCTCTCTCTCTATCTCTCTCTCTCTCTCTCTCGCTCCCTCTCTCTCATACCTACAGTAACTCCTTTCTCCCCTTTAATGTAGTCACTTCTCTCCACATCTCTCTCCCATCACCATTCCTCTGTCTGTTTCTCTATGCATCTCCCGGCCCCCACACTGTTCCTCCTCTCTGTTAGCCCAATAATCCTAAACCCGTTAGGCTGTGTGAACTCCAGCCCTCCTCCTGCTCTTCCTCCTCCTGCTGCTCTTCCTCCTCCTGCGCTCCGTGTCAGTGGGTGCCCTCTGCACACCTCATCGGTCCTTTGTGAGCATCGCGTGCCAAATGGGAAAACTGAGGAGTCAATGGTGCGTGTTCAGTGTGTGTGTGTGTGTGTGTGTGTGTGTGTGTGGGGGTTGGAAGCCTGATGGTGGCATAATTGGCACCTGGTGATGTCCACAGCCTCATGGGACCTATGGGTGACACGTGGCAGAGGGGTGGGTGGCAAAGTGAGCGTCAACAGCACCATGCTTCCCTGGATCTCCTGTGAGTGTCTATATACCTTCTGGCAGGGGTAGGCAACTATATAGATCCAGCCACGGGCCGATTTTTGGCAGAGTGAATGGTCGGTGACGGAAAATAATTAGTACACTGCAAATTGACCAGAACTAAGCCCAAAAATACAGTACATTGTATTTGAAAATAACTATAATTTCATACCTTCATTACATTGAGACACAATCACATATTTTTATTTGTGGGAATACTTGGAAACAGACTTCCTAAATACATTTTTGGGGGGCTGAAATCCTGGTGAATACACAGTCTTTTTTTAAACCAAAAACTAACCCCCTCCCCAGAAAATCAATATTTTTTTTTACTTAACTTTTGGGGGCCTACATTTAAAAAAAAAATAATGTTTTTAATATATATTTTTAAAACTTGCGGGCCCCCTGTTGCCGACCCCTGCCCTATGGCACACTGAAGCCATCTGCAATGCAGTCAGATTACAGAGGCCTGGGTGGCTGCAGAGCCCCAAGTCCCGCCTCCATATAGACCAACCATCTCATAAAAACCCTGCCACCCACCCACACCTTTACCCCACCCTGTCCTCCCAAGAACCCTGGCTGTAAACTTTAGGACCACAGGGGTGGCGACCACCACTACCTACATCACATATGGATGGCATTGTCCAATTAAGGCTCAGTTTGCCCACGGCCGCAGTAAATGAACATCATTAGTACCTCTGGTCCTGTATTTAATTTAGGGAAGCTTGACATTATAAACAGGAGATAAAAGGAGAACTTATAACAACTGCAACAAGCCCTCCACACGTCACCATAGAGACAGAGGAAACATCCCAGGAGCCCTAGCAGCAGAGTTAAATGCCCAGGGTTTGCTACTCCACAGAGCTGTCATAAAATGTGCTGTGGCTGATAGCACTTTGACCTTCTGGTAAAGAAGCAAGCCCCATTTAACATGGCATCTGAATTCATGGCACGCCGTCGTCCTCCCTCCTCTCGACATAGTTCAACAGTGCTCTGACCCACTGCCCTTTGGCATGTGGTGTGTGCTGTAGTAACATTTCAGACAGCCATGTCTGATGAGTGTTAATGTTAGACAGCAAAGACAATTGGGAGACAATGAACCGAACTCCTTTACATTGTCTGAAGACAGAAAATAGAACTCTTTTATGCAGAATGAAACAGAGCGGCTCTCTATCCGACACCGATCACAGTGACAGTTATTTTGTCAACACGGCCGGCATCTCCACGGCTCTAGCTAGCTCACAACCACCATGTCCCAGGCCAGGTACACACCATGCCTTTGGGATTGATTGGAAACTGACATCTGACACGACAGAATTAACACATGACCCGGGACTCATTTGCCCACAGTTCACTGCTAAATAAGGCCTGCCAGTCTGACAAACGAGCACCCGTCATCCAGCCATTCCAGGCTGTAGGCCTATCTGTGTGGAATTAAGAGAGAGAAACAGGAAACGCAGATGCTGGAAATATTCTAGAAGCAGAATAACCAACCGCCAAACTTTCAATCGCCTGAACTTTCCAGTGTTAACTGGTAAGTTTTAGAAGTGGTGGTCCCTAGTATTTTATTCCCAAAGCAAACATGCATGAAAAACAAGGAAATGACGATTGGGAGTTAAACGCAATTAACAGAGCTCTATGGCTCAGCTGTGTGTCTCATCTTTTCATTAACTCTCGAAGAGAGATCTGAGGCTGCTCGTTCTCACCAATGAAACTCCAATACAGCCTTTCATGTTGTCTAATGAACCCACGGTGAGGAGGCAAGCCCTAGTCAAATTAACGCTTCACAAACCACTTTCACTACAATGTAAAGAGATGGCTAACGGAGACAGCGAAAGCTCTGCATCATCTGAGGCTTCTTTAATGACTGATTATCTACCATATAGATCAGAGAGAGAGAGAGAGAGAGAGAGAGAGAGGAGGAGGGAGGGGGAATGTGTTTGTTCGTATGTGTGCCTGCCTGCCTGCCTGCCTGCATATGTGTGCGTATTGCAGCCTATCGAGGAGACAAATAACTCAAAAGAATGATGTGACCATCCTCTGTAGAAAAGGCAGCACTGGCAGAATTCGTTTCAGTCTCTGCTCTGTCAGCACAAATACACATGTTTAGACAACAAGGTAGAAATAGAGGGGGTGAAGGTCTTGAGTTATGAGCCAACCAACCAATTTTACATTCCTCTAGGAGGAAAAAAAATCTGGTATGACTATTTTATATGATAAGAAAGCCCTCAGCAGAGAAAGCCCTATTGTATTGTCATTGGAGCTACTTGCATTTGACATGATTTCCATCGGATTTTATGATAATGTGTTTAATTCTATGAAACCTAATCTGGTTTAGCGAGTAAACAATCTGAAAATGAGAGGATGGTGAGTTGTGGGCAGAGTGGAGGGAACAGAGGAATGTGTTCTGGTTAGATCCATGACAGAGAGATGACATGGGACTGGGACTGTGTTGAGTGTTGAAGAGCAGACAGGGGTGGTTTGGCTGGCAAATAGAGGGTCTCTTTCTCCCTCTCTCCCACTTTTCATTCTGTACCTCCACTCCTTTCCCCTCAGTATGCCCTCATCATTTCATCTGTTATTTTCCATTTTTTTTCCATCCCTCTCTCTGTAACTCTCATTCACGAACACTTCCTCTCCCACCCCATACTCCCCCACACTATCTTTATATTTATCTCTCCCTCACTCTCCTCTCTAACCCTCTCCCACCCCCCCTCTCTCGAGTGGGGAAGGAAGCCCTTGTGTTTGACAGTCAGGAGCTGAGAGCAATCACCTCCCTGGCCTATCAGATGGCAGGCTGGTTAGTCAGCCAGCTCTCTTAGTTCCCTGGCAGACTCAAGAGTGGTGGGAGTGTTGAGACAAATATTGGAGACAAAGATACTGTTGACTTACCGCACAAAGAAAATCTAATCAAAATCTGTTAGACATGTGTAATATAAGCCTACTAAATGTCATTCAGATGCCATTGTTTAAAAAACAACAAAATCGTTTCTAACGGCTTGAATAAACTTGTTCATGTTGATATTGGCGACCACGGTTCCCTATCCCTACCCAGTTGCCACGCTTCCCTACCCAGTTACCACGCTTCCCTACCCAGTTACCACGCTTCCCTACCCAGTTACCACGCTTCCCTACCCAGTTACCACGCTTCCCTACCCAGTTACCACGCTTCCCTACCCAGTTACCACGCTTCCCTACCCAGTTGCCACGCTTCCCTACCCAGTTGCCACGCTTCCCTACCCAGTTGCCACGCTTCCCTACCCAGTTGCCACGCTTCCCTATCCCTACCCAGTTACATTTACATTTACATTACATTTAAGTCATTTAGCAGACGCTCTTATCCAGAGCGACTTACAAATTGGTGCATTCACCTTATGACATCCAGTGGAACAGCCACTTTACAATAGTGCATCTACATATTTTAAGGGGGGGGTGAGAAGGATTACTTTATCCTATCCTAGGTATTCCTTAAAGAGGTGGGGTTTCAGGTGTCTCCGGAAGGTGGTGATTGATTCCGCTGTCCTGGCGTCGTGAGGGAGTTTGTTCCACCATTGGGGAGCCAGAGCAGCGAACAGTTTTGACTGGGCTGAGCGGGAACTGTACTTCCTCAGTGGTAGGGAGGCGAGCAGGCCAGAGGTGGATGAACGCAGTGCCCTTATTTGGGTGTAGGGCCTGATCAGAGCCTGGAGGTACTGAGGTGCTGTTCCCCTCACAGCTCCGTAGGCAAGCACCATGGTCTTGTAGCGGATGCGAGCTTCAACTGGAAGCCAGTGGAGAGAGTGGAGGAGCGGGGTGACGTGAGAGAACTTGGGAAGGTTGAACACCAGACGGGCTGCGGCGTTCTGGATGAGTTGTAGGGGTTTAATGGCACAGGCAGGGAGCCCAGCCAACAGCGAGTTGCAGTAATCCAGACGGGAGATGACAAGTGCCTGGATTAGGACCTGTGCCGCTTCCTGTGTGAGGCAGGGTCGTACTCTGCGGATGTTGTAGAGCATGAACCTACAGGAACGGGCCACCGCCTTGATGTTAGTTGAGAACGACAGGGTGTTGTCCAGGATCACGCCAAGGTTCTTAGCGCTCTGGGAGGAGGACACAATGGAGTTGTCAACCGTGATGGCGAGATCATGGAACGGGCAGTCCTTCCCCGGGAGGAAGAGCAGCTCCGTCTTGCCGAAGTTCAGCTTGAGGTGGTGATCCGTCATCCACACTGATATGTCTGCCAGACATGCAGAGATGCGATTCGCCACCTGGTCATCAGAAGGGGGAAAGGAGAAGATTAATTGTGTGTCGTCTGCATAGCAATGATAGGAGAGACCATGTGAGGTTATGACAGAGCCAAGTGACTTGGTGTATAGCGAGAATAGGAGAGGGCCTAGAACAGAGCCCTGGGGGACACCAGTGGTGAGAGCGCATGGTGAGGAGACAGATTCTCGCCACGCCACCTGGTAGGAGCGACCTGTCAGGTAGGACGCAATCCAAGCGTGGGCCACGCCGGAGATGCCCAACTCGGAGAGGGTGGAGAGGAGGATCTGATGGTTCACAGTATCGAAGGCAGCCGATAGGTCTAGAAGGATGAGAGCAGAGGAGAGAGAGTTAGCTTTAGCGGTGCGGAGCGCCTCCGTGATACAGAGAAGAGCAGTCTCAGTTGAATGACTAGTCTTGAAACCTGACTGATTTGGATCAAGAAGGTCATTCTGAGAGAGATAGCGGGAGAGCTGACCAAGGACGGCACGTTCAAGAGTTTTGGAGAGAAAAGAAAGAAGGGATACTGGTCTGTAGTTGTTGACATCGGAGGGATCGAGTGTAGGTTTTTTCAGAAGGGGTGCAACTCTCGCTCTCTTGAAGACGGAAGGGACGTAGCCAGTGGTCAGGGATAAGTTGATGAGCGAGGTGAGGTAAGGGAGAAGGTCTCCGGAAATGGTCTGGAGAAGAGAGGAGGGGATAGGGTCAAGCGGGCAGGTTGTTGGGCGGCCGGCCGTCACAAGACGCGAGATTTCATCTGGAGAGAGAGGGGAGAAAGAGGTCAGAGCACAGGGTAGGGCTCTGTGAGCAGAACCAATGGTGTCGTTTGACTTAGCAAACGAGGATCGGATGTCGTCGACCTTCTTTTCAAAATGGTTGACGAAGTCATCTGCAGAGAGGGAGGAGGGGGGGGAGGGGGAGGAGGATTCAGGAGGGAGGAGAAGGTGGCAAAGAGCTTCCTAGGGTTAGAGGTTACCACGCTTCCCTATCCCTACCCAGTTACCACGCTTCCCTACACCTACCCAGTTGCCACGCTTCCCTACCCCTACCCAGTTGCCACGCTTCCCTACCCAGTTGCCACGCTTCCCTACCCAGTTGCCACGCTTCCCTACCCAGTTGCCACGCTTCCCTACCCAGTTGCCACACTTCCCTACCCAGTTGCCACACTTCCCTACCCAGTTACCACGCTTCCCTACCCCTACCCAGTTACCACGCTACCCTACCCAGTTGCCACGCTTCCCTACCCAGTTGCCACACTTCCCTACCCAGTTAACACGCCCTCCCAGTTACCCCTACCCAGCTACCACACTTCCTATCCCTACCCAGTTAACACGCTTCCCTACCCCTACCCAGTTACCACGCTTCCCTACCCCTTCCCAGTTACCACGCTTCCCTATCCCTACCCAGTTACCACGCTGCCCTACCCAGTTACCACGCTGCCCTACCCAGTTACCACGCTGCCCTACCCAGTTACCACACTGCCCTACCCAGTTACCACGCTTCCCTACCCAGCTACCACACTTCCCTATCCCTACCCAGTTACCACGCTTCCCTACCCAGTTACCACGCTTCCCTACCCAGTTACCACACTTCCCTATCCCTACCCAGTTACCACACTTCCCTATCCCTACCCAGTTACCACACTTCCCTATCCCTACCCAGTTACCACACTTCCCTATCCCTACCCAGTTACCACACTTCCCTATCCCTACCCAGTTACCACACTTCCCTATCCCTACCCAGTTACCACACGTCCCTATCCCTACCCAGTTACAAGTTGTAGGCTTACGCTGTGATTTCACCCCAAAGGCAGTCTGCATAGAGCTCACTGAGGGGTTTGGTTGCATATCAACGTCACTCATGTCTTTCTTGTTCCAACTCGTCAGTGGACAGTTGACTGGCATGATGTGGTTATGTTGTTTTACTAGGACAGGAAGAGCTACAATAGTAAAACAAGCTGGAGATGGATGATTGGCAACATTAAACCAGTGTTAGAGATTACATTTGATTAGCGATGAAATCTCCCCACTGGTGTGGCTCGTTGCGAGCTGTGTCCAGGACATTGATCGGTTCACAGCGTTAGAGGAGGAAATGGGGTTGGCAGCAGTAGGGGGGGGGGCGAACCCCACGCCCACTCACTCTCTAAATCAATAGGCACACTCACTGCCTGGGGATCCACTCAACACACCCCATCCATCCAGCCCATTGTCTTTCACTCTCCCTCTCCTTTCATTTTCACCTCCTCTGGGCTCAGCAGATCCCTTGCTCCTTATCCTTCTGAGAGTATTGTATTGAAAGGAGGCTATTTGTTCTGGGTCTGTGTGGATGGATGCAGGGGACAGTCAGCACTAGCCTTCAGTATATGGCGCATAAAGGTTTAAATGGCTTGCGGGACCCGAAAATATGATTTATTTTCCAAGATCTCTATTGATATACATGTAATTTTCCCTACAAAGATGACCTGTTTTCTGTGCCTGGTTTAACCACTGGCTCGAAATGTCAACGCAGAGGCCATTTTGGGCACTGAGTTGCTTTGGTGCAGGTATATAGAAACTGTGGCACAGAAAGAAAGAGGAGTGTTCAGGAAGCCACAACCGATTCTTTTCCCTACTAGGCCAGGGCCAGCCACTCAGACCCGGGTGCCTTAAACAAAGCGTGCAGCACGTCTATTGTGGAATGTACCTTGCGATTTATAGACACACTCACACGGCTAACAAAGACAGCAGACCCAGCAGTGTACCGCTCAGATATAAACTGGACTTTAACTTGTCATATCTGACATGATTTTTGACACATTACACCAACAGCTTTAGGTATAGATGCCTAGACTCCCCTAATATGCACAACCAACTACACACACACACACACACACACACACACACACACACACACACACACACACACACACACACACACACACACACACACACCCACATAGCTGAGAGACAATAGGCTGTTCCCTGTCCCTGCCGTAGCCCAATATAAGTGGAGTTAAAAATAAAGTGGAAGGCATGTCGCACAGCTGTGAGATGCAGGGAGATGCGTGCTGTCAGTCCACTTAAATTCACAACAGCTGAGATGACAGGAGACTGCCTCTACACTGCCTTTTCCCTTCTCTCACTCTCTTTCCTTTTATTTTTCTCTCTCTCTCACTCTTTTCTCCCTTCCCAATGTTTCTCTTTTTCCCTCCTCCTCTTTTAATCCCCCATCGCACCCTCTCTAAACAAGAAGCCACCCACTCCCAACATCCTACTTGGCAGACTCTACAGAGCAGTGCAAAAGCAACGGGAGGACATGGTTCCAAAGATGTTTAAATCACAAAATGTCATAAGCTACCATACTACAGTGTAGCACACGCGCGCACACAAGAAAGCAGAATCCTACAAATTGTCATGACAAGGCTTATAGACACAGAAATCAATTGAACGTAAATATTCTAAATCAACTTAAAGAAACACAAGTTGTGTCAAAACTAGCCTAAAGAAACACAAGGCAGTCAATCGCTGAAGCTGAAAGATTTTAATCAAATAGAGAGAAAATACCTCATTCATGACAGAAGCTACCAAACTAACATGACTGTATCCAGGCAGAGATCCCATGGCTGTCAGTCAGTTGGTGTGTTAAATGGCATGTTTGCTATGAATATGTAAAAGTTACTCACCACTTCCCCTCCGGCTGGCTGAGCAAGGACTGGGGAACACACGGTCAAACAACAGAGCCTCTCAGAGGATAATCATTGCAGCACCATAACCAGAAGAAAACACTTTCAACGTCTCTGTAATTGAAAAAGTCTGTTCCTTTCTCAGATGACCAGGAGACGAGGGAGAGAGACGGACATGGAGATGATAGCATCGAGTGTGTTGCTGAGCTGAAGACTTCTCTAGACTGCAGCTGGTGACACAACCATATGGATGTGTGTAGTAAGTGTGAGAGAGAGGAGAGAGAGAGCTGCCCACCAGAGGAATGTGATAGGGGCTGATCACCAATTTAAGATCTGAGCAGGCAGCCTCTGTAGCCAGAACTCCCCTAAACACCCCAAACACTTCTAACCACACCCCTTACCTCCCCTAAAGGTGTGAGTCACCAGCTCTAAGCCTACCACAGCTTAGCAACTAGACCCTGACTCATTAGCTTGGAGGTTAGTTTGAGCACCAAAGTGAAGAGCAAGGGAAAATAGTCATCGTCAACATGATGTGAAATCTAAATGGACAACGGTTGAAGGTTAACTTCAAGTTGCACTGTGGTATGTTAGTCTTCTACAGTCTATCCTCCGCTGACTGAAACACTGGAGAAGCAAGCAGCGTAAAGAAAGAGGGTACTGCCGGCATCCTTTCACTGTAGTCTCTCTCGACTTCCAAACATCCCCCTGAACTGACCTGGATGGAAACATCTGCTATAGTACTTTCTGTAGAGACAGATCTGATGTGATGTGCAGCTAGTAGTTGTCCACTGATTTACCTGCAGAGAGTTACAGACATATAAATCAATACAGATGGAGTGTGGCCTCAACTCACCATAGGCTCCTCCTAGCCAAACCTAAACCTCTTCTCTCTCCAAACTGCCCCCCTCTTCAGTCACCCCCCCCTCCCCATGCCAATCACATACCCATAAATAGAGGAACAGGACCTGTAGGGCGTGGGAGTACAGGTTAGAGCAGAGCCATCTATCACCAGAGTGCCAGAGTGAGGTTTCTGGACCCGTCAGTAGTGTGCTGTGGGTAGAATATGATCTGTTGTACAGCAGCGCTCTACACTGTACAACTACTGTTCCACAGGCAGCAGGATACTCTGATTCATTCCCATAAATCCATATGGATTCCTGTGGTGGAAGACAACAAGGAATCACGCCAGGAGAGCAACACATTATACCTGACAATGAGTGCCAGTGTTCTCTTTCTGACCATCACACACGCACAAACACACACACACACAAACAAAGAGTACAATGCCAACATTCTCCAGTGGCACACGTCTCCCTCCTAACATTAGCCCAGTAGCAGGCATTGAGCCACACTCACACTGAAGAATATCTCAGATGTTGCTACTTTTTGCTACTATGGAGAGCCGCCTCCTAAAGTGGATAATAATTTATGTATGATACAGAGGAATAGCGAATGCCCAAAACATGTTGAGATCGCTAGTAAAGCATACATTTGGAAAAAAACACTAAACGATGTGTTGATGTCTTAACCGATGTTCATATTGAAAAGTCTAAAGATGTGTTGATGATCCTGTACGTGGTCATGTAGAGGAAAGTATGCCCTCTGATTGGCGAAGTGGAAGTTTCACCATATTGCTTATACCAATCAAATCCTGTCAGATCTCCACGAGTGCATAAGGCGTAGGGTTTAGAGGTCCTTTGGGATTGGGCCAATGTGACTCTCCCCTACTCCACCCCATCCCTCCACCCCCCAGCCTACGGAGAGGTTAACTAGTCTGCCCCCCAGGACTAAATGAAGTGATCAATCAATCCCACAGTCCCACTGAGAGAGGGGAACCTGGGCCAACAGCACACACAGAGTGACAGAGGTGTGTTTTTATCACAACCAGTTCTGAGCTGCTCCTCTCTCCTATCATGAACCATCTCCCTTATAAGGACACTTGAAAAAATACTTTATTTATTATAACATTCAAAAATAAACAGTAATGAAAGTTAATCAAATTTCACAGGCTACTAATCAAGAGTCTTTGAAATAAACAGACATAATGCTGCTTTGGCAACATGGCAAAGGTCATCAATGGTGACCGAGGAAATGTAGAACTGGTACAGGATGGTTAGTTGCCTACATATCTGAATAAATGTTCTCTTCTCAGCAAGAGAGACTGTCAAGTAATCTTTCCACTCCACAAAGTATTGTGTCATGGAGAAAATTGTCTTATACATATAGAGTCATCATGATCAAACACGCTGCATCTCTCTCTCGCTGGAAATATGCTTTCTTCTATGACTCTGAAGCCATTAGAGGACCGCTGGCAGGCAGAGTGAGGAAGAAAGGAATCCTGATTTAGTGATGAAAAATGTTTTCATCTGACATGGTACTTCTCAAGAGAGTATCAAAAGAACCCCAATGCTTCAGCCAATGAGCAAGAGTCTAGACAGAGGCTGTAGTAGAGTATTAGGAGGACTCATATAGAGCAGCACCCTGTCTGAGACTAGTATCCTGATGCAGAGCCCAACCACAACAAGGGTGCAGCTGAGGATGGGAGCTCTGATGCAGGCTATCCACACTGGGCTTATTATGGAATGGGTAAGGGGGATACCTAGTCAGCTGTACGAGAATGCCGTCAACTGAAATGTGTCTTCCGCATTTAACCCAAGCCCTCTGAATCAGAGAGGTGCGGGGGGCTGCCTTAATCGACATCCAAGTCTTCAGCCCCCGGGGAACAGTGGGTTAACTGCCTTGCTCAGGTGCAGAATGACAGATTTTTACCTTATCAGCTCGGGCTCTGACGGTCAAGCCACTGGTACATGACTGCCATGCCTTTGGATAAAAGCGTCTGCTAAATGGCATATATTATTATTATTATTATATACATTGCCATGCCTAGGTTTCCCCTTTCAGACCCCAGATGGGAGGATAGGCTTGCGTAGACTACAGGCTGACCCTCAGCCAATATGAGGAGAGAGAGAAAGAGAGAAGGGGATGTGAAGAAAGAAGAGGAAAAAGAGTTGGGAAAGAGAGAGAGACCACTCCCCTAATCTCTGCACTGGCCTGGCAGCAAGCCTTTTGGCAGGCCCTCAGGTATCCATGGCGTCTGGGTAATACTGGGGGTGGAAAGGGGGGGGATCCAAAATGACAGATGAGGAGAGAGCAAGGTTAAACCAACACTGAAACTTTGGAACGAGTTTCATGCAATCCACACAGTGATAGATAGAGCGAGACAGAAAGAGAAAGCGCAACAAATACACAGAAACAGAGAAAAGAGAGAGAAACAAAGTCAAAATCTTCTCATGCTTTGTCGATTTAAAAAAATGTCATGGGGGCCTGCTATACAAATTGATGGGAAAGTGGTGTTGGTGGAAAATATACATGATCAAATCCATGAATACAAACAACAAATGTGCGGTTAAAATAGGCAAAAAAACACAGACATTTCTTTCCACAGGGCCGGGGGGGGGGGGTGAGACAGGGATGCAGCTTAAGCCCCACCCTCTTAAACATACAAATCGACGAATTGGCGAGGGGACTAAAATGGTCTGCAGAACCCGGCCTCACCCTACTAGAGGGCCTACAGCAGCACCTAGAACTTCTTCACAGATTCAGTCAGACCTGGGCCTTGATAGTACAAACTAATGTCATCTCAAAAAAGGTCCAGTTGCCAGGACCACAAATACAAATTCCACCTAGACACTGTTGCCGTAGAGCACACAAAAAACTAAACATCAGCGCCACAGGTAACTTACCCCGTAGCACTCACTTCTGTCATCATGAAGTGCTTTTGGAGACTAGCCAAGGACCATATCGCCTCTTCCTTACCTGACACCCTAGACCCACTTCAATTTGCTTTACCGCCCCAATAGATCCACAGACCATGCAATCGCCATCGCGCTGCACACTGACTTATCCCATCTGGACAAGAGGAATACCTAAGTAAGAACGCTGTTCATTGACTATAGCTCAGCATTAAACACCATAGTACCCTCCAAGCACATCAATAAGCTTGAGGCCCGGGGGCTGAACTCCGCCCTGTGCAACAGGGTCCTGGAATTCCTGACAGGCCGCCCCAGGTTGTGAATGTAGGAGACAACACCTCCACTTCGCTGATCCTCAACATTGGGGCCCCACAAAGATGTGTGCTCAGCCCCCTCCTGTACTCCCTGTTCACCCATGACTGCTTGGCCACGCACATCTCCAACTCAATTATCAAGTTTGCAGATGACAACAGTAGTAGGCCTGACTACCAACAATGACATGACAGCCTACAGGAAGGAGGTGAGGGCTCTGGAAATGTGATGCCAGGAAAATAACCTCTCACCCAACAATAACAAAACAAAAGAGATGATCGTGGACTTCAGGAAAGAGCAGAGGGTGCACCCCCCTATCTACAGTGCTTGCGAAAGTATTCGGCCCCCTTGAACTTTGCAACCTTTTGCCACATTTCAGGCTTCAAACATAAAGATATAAAACTGTATTTTTTTGTGAAGAATCAACAACAAGTGGGACACAATCATGAAGTGGAACGACATTTATTGGATATTTCTAACTTTTTTAACAAATCAAAAACTGAAAAATGCACCTGCACTGTGATAGTCTCAGAGGTCCGTTAAAAGCGCAGAGAGCATCATGAAGAACAAGGAACACACCAGGCAGGTCCGAGATACTGTTGTGAAGAAGTTTAAAGCCGGATTTGGATACAAAAAGATTTCCCAAGCTTTAAACATCCCAAGGAGCACTGTGCAAGCGATAATATTGAAATGGAAGGAGTATCAGACCACTGCAAATCTACCAAGACCTGGCCGTCCCTCTAAACTTTCAGCTCATACAAGGAGAAGACTGATCAGAGATGCAGCCAAGAGGCCCATGATCACTCTGGATGAACTGCAGAGATCTACAGCTGAGGTGGGAGACTCTGTCCATAGGACAACAATCAGTCGTATATTGCACAAATCTGGCCTTTATGGAAGAGTGGCAAGAAGAAAGCCATTTCTTAAAGATATCCATAAAAAGTGTCGTTTAAAGTTTGCCACAAGCCACCTGGGAGACACACCAAACATGTGGAAGAAGGTGCTCTGATCAGATGAAACGAAAATTGAACTTTTTGGCAACAATGTGAAATGTTATGTTTGGCGTAAAAGCAACACAGCTCATCACCCTGAACACACTATCCCCACTGTCAAACATGGTGGTGGCAGCATCATGGTTTGGGCCTGCTTTTCTTCAGCGGGGACAGGGAAGATGGTTAAAATTGATGGGAAGATGGATGGAGCCAAATACAGGACCATTCTGGAAGAAAACCTGATGGAGTCTGCAAAAGACCTGAGACTGGGACGGAGATTTATCTTCCAACAAGACAATGATCCAAAACATAAAGCAAAATCTACAATGGAATGGTTCAAAAATACACATATCCAGGTGTTAGAATGGCCAAGCCAAAGTCCAGACCTGAATCCAATCGAGAATCTGTGGAAAGAACTGAAAACTGCTGTTCACAAATGCTCTCCATCCAACCTCACTGAGCTCGAGCTGTTTTGCAATGAGGAATGGGAAAAAATGTCAGTCTCTCGATGTGCAAAACTGATAGAGACATACCCCAAGCGACTTACAGCTGTAATCGCAGCAAAAGGTGGCGCTACAAAGTATTAACTTAAGGGGGCTGAATAATTTTGCACGCCCAATTTTTCAGTTTTTGATTAGTTAAAAAAGTTAGAAATATCCAATAAATGTCGTTCCACTTCATGATTGTGTCCTGCTTGTTGTTGATTCTTCACAAAAAAAAATCAGTTTTATATCTTTATGTTTGAAGCCTGAAATGTGGCAAATGGTCGCAAAGTTCAAGGGGACTGAATACTTTCGCAAGGAACTGTAGCTACATGTTTAAAATGGTTGGAACTTTGAACCTCAACACGAGGTTAAGAAATAAACGTGCCTTCCTTTAGACCAGAGAGACGGCGAGCTGCAGCTTATGTCCAAATCCTGAATAATCAACGAGGTGTAGGCGAAAAGCTCACCTCTCAGACAATCACCCAGACAGCTGATTAGCTGTCTTGAGTCAGATAGAGGAAAGGGAATCTAAGAGGGACCATACCACTACACTGCAAACCATCCCATCCTACTCTCAAATCACCGTATTCTCCGACTATCATCACCAATGGGAACCGTCGACACGGCTGTCTAGCTATCTTCCAGAGTGAAAAGCTCTCTCTCCCTCTCCACTCGTTGTAACAATCCGTCATATTTTAGTCAGTCCACTAGGGACACGTGTCTCATGTAAAGGGTGTATGTTTATTCTGTGTTATTATTTAGTTAGCTAGTGAATAAATAAACCGATTTGTGTAGTACTGAATCATGAATAAGGCTGGGTTTTTTGCAGATGCGTGAGTTTACAACTTGTCAGAATGATGATATGATAAAAGTGACTGTTTATCGATGTAATAGATTAGAGTTTAATTTGTGAGATAGTAACTCATTAAACAACCTCTTCCGTGGTGCCCCAAATTCCTAATGAGTTAGTTGTTACATGATTAACTTAATTTGGGTAACAATTAAACATAGTTAGTGGATTAAATAAATAACAGTCATCAGAGTAATGAAAGTAAAGTCACCACATGTATCAAGGATTAAACTTCTGTCTCGCAACCCTCTGCCCCATCGTCTGTGATTTGAACTGTCTGCTTCTGGGTCTTATCCTAACTTCTGATAATGTCTCTATTCTTTTGGAACTTTTGTAAGTGTAATCTATTTCACTTTTGTTTATTATCTATTTCACTTCCTTTGGCAATGTAAACATGTGTTTCGCATGCCAATGAACCCCTTTAAATTGAATTGAGAGAGGAGAGAGAGGAAAGAGGATGAAAGAGAGGAAAGGAAAGAGAGAGAGGTAGAGAGAGTGACAGTATGACTGCAGTACAAAGTTAGCGGAGGTCAGGGGCCAGGGTCGGCAGAGAGGAGACAGATTTGTCTCTGATAGCTATTTTTCGATCTGTTTATTCTCTGAACCGACGGAGAAGAGAGCAGACAGTAGATGAATGAGGTTGAAAACACTTCCTGCCACATAGAGGATGGATTTTGTTTCACAATGCCCAGCTGTTTCCCTCTCTAGAAAGCCCATGCAAATTCCAACCTGCAGTTTGGAGACTCCAGAACAGAACATAGACTCTGGGGACTGGGATCAGAGCTGAGGATCAAGCCACTGCTACAGAAGGCTCAAGCCTATTCTCTCATCCCTCCCTTCACCCTTCCTACTCTCTGCCATTCATCTACTCCTCCCATGTCCTCTCTCCAGGGATAGTTGGATACACACACAGGCTCACGCACACGTGCATGCACAAGTCTGTGAAGGCAGGATTATTGTCCCTCTCATTGAAAGCGACAGCTTAACAGTACCCCATTGTAGCAGTGATTGTTAATACAGAGGGAGAGAGACTGAGGGAGCCTTGACCTCATCCTAATTCTTCTCCATAGACAGTGATGATACAGCCTGGGTGTCTCATTTCATTCCCCCTGTCTTCTGGCTATTAGTCATATACCTGATAGGAGATGTCAGAGCTATTCAACATGGTGGAGATCCATAAATATGTAGGTGAAGCTACAGCATATTGTTCTATACAGTGCAGCCCTCTTTCAGATCTGTGGCCACCAAAAGGAAATTAAAACAAGACTAAGTCCTGTTAGAACCCTGGTCTATCCAGAGTTGGGAGTGTAATCCCCCAGTGAACAGGAGGTGAGAGGGTCATAGGGATGTGACTCCTGAGTCAGTTCCCGGCAGCCAGCGGCTTTGCAGCATCAGCCATCTGTAACTCATTCTCAGCGGGATGGAGTCACTGACTGCAAAACCACAGAATGCAGCCAGCCAGCCCGCCCATCACAGCTGAGCTACAGACCTCTGCTGCCTCTGATTATAGACCGTCCATCTGCTACACATTCACAGGATGGGAATTGAGCATGATCCATTCACTGCATCATCACTGCAGCCTCCTTTATTATACAGTACCAGTCAAAAGTTTGGATACACCCATTCTACTCATTCAAGGGTTATTCTTTATTTGTACTATTTTCGACATTGTAGAATAATAGTGATGACATCAAAACATCTGGAATCAGGGAATAACCCAGAAAAAGTGTTTAAAAAAATCTAAATACATTTTAGATATGAGATTCTTCAAAGTAGCCACCATTTGCCTTGATGACAGCTTTGCACACTTTTTGCGACTGCACTTGGAGAAACTTTCAAAGTTCTTGACATTTTGTGTATCTTCTGTATACCCCCCTACCTTGTCACAACAACTGATTGGCTCAAATGCATTAAGAGGGAAATAAATTCCACAAATGTACTTTTCACAAGGCACACCAGTTAATTGAAATGCATTCCAGGTGACTACATGATAAAGTTGGTTGAGAGAATGCCAAGTGTGCGCAAAGCTGTCATCAAGTGGCTACTTTGAAAAATCTCAAATATAAAATAACTTTTTGGTTACTACATGATTCCATACTGTGTTTTTTCATAGTTTTGTTGTCTTCAATATTATTCTACAATGTAAAAAAATAAGAAAAACCCTGGAATGTTTGTCTCGTGTTTGTCTTCCACACAAGACGTCTTTGTTTTTGGCAGGCAGAGAGTGAATTCTAAAAAAAAATATTCTGAAGTCCTGGGGTGTAAAACATGAAATGCTTTTCCCGCTCATCAGCAAGCACATCCACAATGACGCAAAACATATGCTCTCTCCCTTCCCTCCTCCTCTCATCTAAAACCCATTGCTTCCCTCAAAATATTTAAGATGGTGCCGGAGCAGAAGGCAGACGTTTCACGTGCCCCCGCCGAGAGAGTTTTCATCTGTATTCTTAGTAGCTGTTTCACATACCACCTCATTCAGAGGTTGGCACTAAGACCGCATTGAATGAGCTGTATTCCGCCATAAGCAAAGAAGAAAACGCTCACCCAGAGGCGGCGCTCCTAGTAGCCGGGGACTTTAATGCAGGGAAACTTAAATCAGTTTAACCAAATTTCTAACAGCATGTTAAATGTGCAACCAGAGGGAAAAGACCTCTGGACCACCTATACTCCACACAGACAGACATACAAAGCTCTCCCTCGCCCTACATTTGGCAAATCTGAATTCCATCCTCCTGATTCCTGCGTACAAGCAAAAATTAAAGCAGGAAGCACCAATGACTAGATTTTAAAAAGTAGTCAGATGAAGCAGATTCTAAGCTACAGGACTGTTTTTAAAGCACAGACTGGAATATGTTCCAGGATTCCTCCAATGGCATTGAGGAGTACACCACATCTGTCACTGGCTTCATCAATAAACGATGACATCATCCCTACAGTGACAGTACGTACATACCCCAACCAGAAGTCATGGATTACAAGCAGCATCCGCACTGAGCTAAAGGCTAGAGCTGCCGCTTTCAAGGAGTGGGACTCTAACCCGGAAGCTTATAAGAAATTCTGTTATGCCCTCCAACGAACCAGCAAACAGGTAAAGCGTCATCACAGGACTAAGATCGAGTTGTACTACACCGGCTCTGACGCTTGTCGGATGTGTCAGGGCTTGCAAAATATTACAAACTACAAAAGGTAAGCACAGCTGAGAGTTGCCCAGTGACAAGAGCCTAACAGACGAGCTAAACTACTTCTATGCTCGCTTTGAGTCAAGCAACACTGAAACATGCATGAGAGCGCCAGTTGTACTGGAAGACTGTGTGATCATGCTCTCTGCAGCCGATGTGAATAAGACCTTTAGACAGGTCAACATTCACAAGGTTGCAGGGCCAGACACATTACCAGGAGCTCAGTTGGTAGAGCATGGCGCTTGTAACGCCAGGGTAGTGGGTTCGATCCCCGGGACCACCCATACATAGAATGTATGCACACATGACTGTAAGTCGCTTTGGATAAAAGCGTCTGCTAAATGGCATATATTATTATTATATATTATTACTGCGACCATGTGCTGACCAACTAGCAAGTGTCTTCACTGACATTTTCAACCTCTCCCTGTCACAGTCTGTAATAACAACATGTTTTAAGCAGACCATCAGTGCCTGTGCCCAAGAACACTAAGGTAACCTGCCTAAATGACTACCGACCCGTAGCACTCACATCTGTAGCCATGAAGTGCATTGAAAGGCTGGTCATGGCTCACATCAACACCATCATCCCAGAAACCCTAGACCCACTCCAATTTGCATACCTTCCCAACAGAGCCACAGATGATGCAATCTCTATTGCACACCACACTGCCCTTGCCCACCTGGACAAAAGGAACACCTATGTGAGAATGCTATTCATTGACAACAGCTCAGCGTTCAACGCCATGGTGCCCTCAAAGCTCATCAATAAGCTAAGGAGCCTGGGACTAAACACCTCCCTCTGAAACTTGATCCTGTACTTCGACGGGCTGCCCCCAGGTGGTAAGAGTAGGTAACAACACATCCCCCACGCTGATCCTCAACACAGGGGCCCCTCAGGGGTGCGTGCTCAGCCCCCTCCTGTATTCCCTGTTCACTCATGACTGCATGGCCAGGCACGACTCCAACACCATCATTACATTTGCAGATGACAACAGTGGTAGGCCTGATCACCGCCAACAAAGAGACAGCCTATAAGGAGGTCATACACCTGGCAGTGTGGTGCCAGGACAACAACCTCTCCCTCAATGTGATCAAGACAAAGGAGATGATTGTGGACTACAGGAAAAAGAGGACCGAGTACGCCCTCATTCTCATCGATGGGGCTGCAGTGGAGCAGGTTGAGAACTTCAACTTCCTTGGTGGCCACATCACCAACAAACTAACATGGTCTAAGCACATGTAGACAAGTCTTGAAGCAGGCACAACAAAACTTATTCCCCCTCGGGAGACTGAAAAGATTTGGCATGGGTCCTCAGATCCTCAAAAGGTTCTACAGCTGCACCATCGAGAGCATCCTGACTGGTATGGCAACTGCTCGGCCTCCGACCGCAAGGCACTACAGAGGGTAGGGCGAACGGCCCAGTACATCACTGGGGCCAAGCGTCCTGCCGTCCAGGACCTCTATACCAGGCGGCGTCAGAGGAAGGCCCTAAAAATTGTCAAGAGACTCCAGCCACCCAAGTCATAGACTGTTCTCTCTGCTATCGCACAGCAAGCGGTACCAGAGCGCCAAATCTTGGTCCAAGAGGCTTCTAAACCGCTTCTACCCCCAAGCCATAAGACTCCTGAACCTTTCATCAAATGGCTACATAGACTATTTCCATTGCTCCCCCCCCCCTCTATGTTGTCATCTATGCATAGTCACTTTAATAACTCTACCTACATGTACATACTACCTCAACTAACCGGTGCCCCTCATCAACCGGTGCCCCGCACATATTGTTATTTGTTATTTTTAACTGCTGCTCTTTAATTACCTGTTAATTTTATCTCGTATTCTCATCCATATTTTTTGGAAACTGCACTGTTAGTTAGGGGCTCGTGAGTAAGCATTTCACTGTAAGGTCTACACCTGTTGTATGTGACTAATAACATTTGATTTGAAAAGTTTCCCAAACAAAGGCAAATGGTCCCATATTCCAATATAAAATTCCCTTAACATTTCCTCAGATCCACGCGTGGCTCAGCCAAACAACAGCAGAACCCCCCCGGTACCAGCTCTCTGTGTTAAACGGTGGCACTGTCAATCAGAAGATATTGTCTCCATTGACAATGGAGTTGATATGTTGTTACCACCCACTCTGCATCACCCTCGCTCGCTCTCATCCTCTCTCCTTAAAAATGTCATCCTTTCTCTGTTTCCATCATTGTCTTTCCACACCTTTCTCCTTGATCTCTCCCTTTTCATTTCATCTCTCCTCTTCCTCACACGCTCAATCTATAGATCCTGGCCACTAACCCAACTTGACAGCACAAAATGATCCTTCCTTGGGGGCCACTGTGTATGGCCTTATGAATATTTAATTTACTATGATTTCTTTGCATGCATAATGGAATGACTGTTTAAAGAAGGGGGTATCAAATGGGTTAAAAGTATTTAAGAGAAAATGAGATGCTGGAAATAAAATGACATTGAAAATGAGATCACAGAAGACCTATATATGTTTCGGTAATGTCTCCTTCTGACAGAGAGCTGTGGATTGAGGCAGAGCCGTTAGAGAGGTTAGGAGCTGAACTGGACAGGAAGCAGAGGGTGAAACTACACTCCAGAGGAAGACAGCAGTTTTACAGCGGTCTATCAAAAGGGATGAAAAAAGGCAATAAGCTCCTTGACAGCAACGTGTAAACTTCATGAAGCCAGTGTCAGCTCCTCTCCCTGTTCCACATGAGTGATTTTTATCTCTCAGAAAAACAGGTCCTCCTCTCGCCTCTCACACTGAGAGGCTCCCCCACACCCCGCCATCCCTTTTCATCCCTCTGCTTAGACAGCACAGAGAAAATACCGGAGATGCATTTCCATGTGCCACTAGGGACGACCAGACAAACAGATGTCATATATCACTCTCCAAGGAAGCCAAACAAACCCACTTTCAGTCAGAGAGAGAGGGGATGGAGGTAGGGAGAGAGAGAGAGAGAGAACAGACAGAAAGGGAGGTAGGCAGGTAGGGAAAGAGCAGGAGCGAGCCAACAGACCTCCCCCCTGGTCTTCTGGGCAGACAGGGAGGAGAGGAACAAAAGGATGATCTGGGGGCCATGGAAAGCAGGCGCTCAAAGGCTGCCTTTGTCTGTGAAGTGAGGAGAGGGTCAGCAGGCCCTACACACTCCATGTGCCCTACACACTCCATGTGCCCTACACACTCCATGTGCCCTACACACTCCATGTGCCCTACACACTCCATGTGCCCTACACACATGAACATAAAAGAGCACACAACACAAAAAAGGAGAGACATCAGGAATGATTTAATAATAAGCAGCAGTAACAGTGTGGGGTCACTTCACTGTAATGTGACCTGGCTACTGTACCCATCTACCCCCCTTTGACAATTACACCAGCCAGCCAACCAGCCTCCCCTCCCTCCCTCCTCTCACCCCCTTCTAGTTCTCTGTGGAACACAATACAGAAAGCAATTTGCAGTGAGCTAAATCACTTCTGCAATGAAAGGCTATTCAATTGCTCTTTTACTTTCTGGCGTATTTCTAGAACATGGCACAGTAAGTGGTTGTCAGATGAGCCATCATGTGATCTGCTGGTGACGACCTGTACACGTCAGTCTAAAAGGAGAGGGCTGGATGGAGGATGGAACGGCAATGTGTGTCATAAATCAAAGAGCCGGTTCTCAAAGAGAAAAATGAATTCATAAGAGGAATTTGACTGGCTGCGAGACAGAAATCTACTCTACATGGTATTGCTAAATGAGCACATTGTTATCACCAACGTAAAAGTTAGGATTTTGTTGAATTAATTATAACATGAAGATTCATTTGGTCTATGAACAACTGTTATATTTCAAGACAAATATTCTATAGCAAAAAACAAGTGAATTCCCTGTTTGTCATTATGCATGCAAACTCTAGGTACACTCGTAATGACTCTCAGATAGGCCTCAATATCTATAATGAGTGTATAATATGTCAGCTCTGAGATTTAAGGTCTGGGCTGACAGACAGTCGAGACACCACAGTCGAGACACCACAGTCGAGACACCACAGTCGAGACACCACAGTCGAGACACCACAGTCGAGACACCACCAAGTGAGCTGACACGAGGCTGGCGTCTCTCTATGGACCTGGGTGACAGTGATATCACACACACACACACACAAGCACACGGTGTGTCCTATCTGTGTCCAGGTCTAGCTGTTCATGGTTCAGGAGTTCTAAATCTCTCAGATGAGCTGCTATTTCCCTGGCTGTAAAAAAATATATATAATCTTTAAAAAAAATGAATAAAATCTGCTAACACCACTCTGTCCCTGGTGAAGGTTGAACATGAGGAGAAATACATTTTAGATTTGAAATTCTGCCTCTCTGGCTAGGTCCTCCTATATGTTGGTAGCACAGTAGTCTCGAAAACCCAACCCTAGGCAACAGTGACTAGGGTCTGGTTACAATTATGGACTATGTTGGCAAAAAAAGGGTGGGCTCCCTTCAGACAGACAACTCTCTTAACAAATTACAAGGCAGACATGCCAGAATGTCTACATTCAAAACCAAAGTTTGCATCAACTACCTTCACTAAAACCACTGAAAGAATTTTGCTTGCAAACTATCTACTTGCGAAATGCACTCATTAAAAATAACCTCAGTAATCTCCATCTGCTAGCTCCTACGTTGTATTTTATTCAAGCAGATAAATTAGCAGTGGCAATTTTTTAGCATGTAAATCTTGGTGGGGCAAACTCCCCAGAATGTTTTTTTATGCATGCCAGCAAAGCCACTACACAACGCTAAACAATATGTTAATTGCACTATAACAGTGCCAAACGGTGCCCACAAACTGATTCCTTCCAAACCATTCATTGTTGAATTTGGGATTTCCAACTTGTTGTGTAATGTTTATGTCCAATGACCGATGAGCACCGGAACGTTTTATCTATCATTTCTCTTCATATGATTGAAAAGGATTTGCCAGTAGATTGTCGACGTGATTCATGAAGATGACTACTTGTCTAGCGAAGATTTTGAAAGTATGATGTTGCCATGGTCAGTCAAATGACAGCACCCAAGGGTCTTGACTTTTCTAGCTCTCCCCGTAGATGTTGCGGTCACATAGTGTCCCCATGAGTGAGAATACTGATCCAATCACAGTCCAACTAGGGAAAATGACCAACTCCTATACTGCGTATTTACTGCTGGCTGCCCCACCACCACAGAAAGTACTGAGCCAGGCTGAAACACCTGCCCTTTGGAGCTGCCGGAAGAAATAAAAAAAAGTGGCCATGTTTGTCTGCGGCTTTATTAACTCAATTATTTATTTTTTTTAATTGTTGGCAAACTGATATGCCACACGTATTAATGACAAAATCACATGAAAACCAGGCAAAAACAAAATCACAAATGTTTATTATTTTTTCATAGCTAAACAGATGGGGCTCAAATCAGGTGGGGCTCTGCTCTGAATGACGGGTCGTCAATGTAAATTAGTGACGTAGGTAGTGAGGTAGTTCCTCTATGCCAAAAGAGTCCATCATTGAAACCAGACCCTAGTCACTTCCCACTGGGCATCAGTTCAATGTCTAGTTTTGATTTACGTTTGGTTGAGTTGTCAACTAATGTGAATTCAACAAAATAATTCACCATGTCATTGACTTAGGGAAAATAAAAATTAAAAATATGAAAATTGCTTACATTGATGACATTTTGCAAATCAAAATCCGTTGTCCACGTTGATTCAACATCATCAGATTGAATTTTTTTGTTGAAATGACTTCGAAACAACATTTACTCAACAGTTATTTGCCCAGTGGGTGTTGTCTAGGGTCGGGTTTTTCGATACTAGTAGCACAGTGCGCACTAAAGCTGTACTAAAACTACAAAAACATGTGAAGGGAGCGAGATACATTCTGGAGAGAAAAAAAGTGGAAAAAAAAGATATATAATCCGGAGGGAGAGAAAATAAGAGTATCTTCTTATCATGCCCTCATCGCCTCTTTCATTCTTGTCCCTCCATCTCAGTCTCAGTCTTTCCCTCTCTCACCCACAAATCATTTTCACAATAACATTAGACAAACCTCTGGTGGAGAGAGGGAGCGAGACGGCGGCAAGGTTAAACAAAGCGTTCTCCTGCCACAAGGGAGTTTTACAAATAAGTTTCATTATTTGATTTGATGAATGGAATGACTCAAATTAATTGTTCATTTGATTATCCTGTGAAAATTGAATGAACTTTAGAAAGCTTTCAGACCCCTTGACTTTTCCCACATTTTGTTATGTCACAGCCTTATTCTAAAATGAATTTTAACAATGATTTAAATTAAATCTCAGCAATCTACACACAATACCCCCATAACGACAAAGAAAAAAACAGGCTTTTAGAAATTTGGGAAAATGTATTCAAATTTAAAAACAGAAATACCTTATTTACATAATTTTTCAAACACTTTGTTATGAGAAATTGAGCTCAGGTGCATCCTGTTTCCATTGATCATTCTTGAGCTGTTTCTACAACTTGAATGGAGTCTATCTGTGGTAAATTCAATTAATTGCACATGATTTGGAAAGGCACACACTTGTCTATATAAGGTCCCACAGTCGACAGGCCATGTTAGAGCAAAAACCAAACCATGAGGTCAAAGGCATTGTCTGTAGAGCTCCGAGACAGCATTGTGTCGAGGCACAGATCTAGGAAAGGGTTCCAAAAAATGTATGCAGCATTGAAGGTCCCCAAGAACAAAGTGGCCTCCATCATTCTTAAATGGAAGAAGTTTGGAACCACCAAGACTCTTCCTAGAGCTGGCCGCTCGGCCAAACTGAGCAATCGGGGGTGAAGGGTCTTGGTCAGGGAGATGGTCACTGACAGAGCTCTAGAATTCCTCCAGAAGGACCAGCATCTCTGCAGCACTCCACCAATCAGGCCTTTATGGTAGAGTGGCCAGACGGAAGCAACTCCTCAGTAAAAGGCACATGACAGCCCGCTTGGAGTTTGCCAAAAGGCACCTAAAGACTCTTAGACCATGAGAAACAAGATTCTCTAGTCTGATGAAACCAAGATTGAGTTTTTTGGCCTTGAGATGATCTGCAGAGAAGAATGGGAGAAACTCCCCAAATACAGGTGTGCCAAGCTTGTAGTGTCATACCCAAGAAGAATCAATGCTATAACCGCTGACAAAGGTGCTTCAACAAAGTACTGAGTAAAGGGTCTGAATAGTATTGTAAATATAATATTTCAGTTTAAAACATTTCTAAAAAAAACAGTTTCTGCTTTGTCATTATGGGGTATTTTGTGTAGGTTGGCGAGGGGAAAAAAACTATTTAATCAATTTTAGAATAAGGCTGTAAAGTAACAATATGTGGAAAAAGTCAAAGGATCTGAAAACCTTTCGAAGGCACTGTATGCAAAGCAGATGTGGAAGATAAATACGGTTCCAGGCGCAAACACTCTACCGTCAATATCTTGCTTCTCTTCATGTGGTGTTTAGACCACAGACTAGTCTTTTCTCCACAGCTTGACAGTTTATACAGCACATAACAGAAAAGTTATACTGCTGAAACCCACAACGTAGGACAAATTATAGCGATCTTGGAAGATAAACGTTTTTCACGTTAAATACTTCATCGGTTTTCTTTCTGACTGATGGGTATGAGTGGAGAGCAGAGACGAGAATCGTGAAAAGGGACGAGCGACTGAGAGGGAGAACATGGGCTCAGGCGAGATGGCGGTTATTGTACTGATCCTGAATCACATCTGTAATGAGTCCAAACCATGGAAAATGGAAACAAGCATTTAGGATAGATTCACCTCCCTACTTCCTTCCTTCTCAGGCTCCCCTGTCTGGCTCTCTCCATCTTTCTCAGGCTCCCTGTCTATCTCCATCTCTCTCGGTCTGTCTCACTGTCCCTCTCACACACCTTCTTTCTCTCCTTCACTCTCTTTATCTGCCCATCTCTGCCAACCCCAGGCTGTATACTGTATCTGAAAAGAAAAGATCAATAGACATAGCTAGATGTCCCAGTAGACCATACATCACACACAAAGGAAGGTTGACACTTCACTGAAAGTCTATTTCAGAGCTCAAACAGACAGACTGATGTCACAGTGCTGCAGTATACCGCTCTCTAAACAGTAGTCCATGACAAAAAGTTTCAGATGAACAAACTTCAATAAGATGGCCCCATTTCACAAAAAAAAAAGATTAATTGCACTAGCATTGCATATTTTTTTTACCTGAAAAAGGTCCACCTCATTCCTAAAAGATATTCATTTCTGGAAATGGGAGCTCATTAGCGAAACGCGAAGCTGGGTTTCTTTTTGCACTACAAAGCTTAGCAACTAGCAGATGTAAATCAATGCGAGTGAGAGATAAACAGAAGGAGGGCACAACTTCAAAGTGTTGGTCTGGTGAGATAATCATCCCTGCTGGTGATCCTGCAACAGGTCATCTCTAAATCCACCTCCCATGGAGACCGGCCCAGACTCCGCTATTAGCAGCCAATTTACACCACTTGGAAACAAGAGCTGAAACACACACACAAAACGCAAATGCACGCGCAGGCACACACACACACCAGCAAAGCCTGTCTTTTCTCTGGGAAGTAGCTACTGTTAAGGTGGTGAAATGTCCAGAACACAAACTTTTCAAAACTGATTTACATTCTCCTCCATTGGACCTGCAGTCAGAATCTATTTCCTTCAGAGTTGAGCATGGGGGTGCGGTGGGTTCTGTTCTGGACAGACTGGCTCCGCTGAGCCAGGTGGTCTAATTAAAGATGACTTCTAATAAAGCTAACACCACCCGCTTGGCATATCACATGCAGACCTACCCTCACCCATGCTGCCTTCCTTGTTTCACCGACGTTTCACGGAGACACCAGGCTGCCTGCCCTCCCACTCCAGGCAGACCCGTTGTCCAGAGAGGGAGATGGCAGAGGAAGCCCATATGGGTCATTGCATCTAATATAGTCAGATTATGACTGGTGAAGGAGAACAGCCAACCTGCCCTCTACTTACACAAGTGGAGATTTTAGCTTGGAAATCTTGGTGGGGCAAACAAACAAATTTTGCAGGGATGCATGCCAGCAAAGACTCTACACAACACAATAAACAATACACTAACTGCACTATAACGTTGCCAAATGGTGTCCACAAACTGTTGGGACAGCTTTATGTCCTAACAGCAGAGTCCCAGCACCTTACCACTGCTACACCTGGTTATCAGCGGAGCCTTGTCTGGCAGCGAAACAGTTCATTCAGCCTCATTTACTGCCTTTTTAAAAAACATAGCTGATATGGCTGACTTGCTTAAACAAATGTAGTTCCTACTGACAATTGAGATGTACAAACTGTGGCATAAGGGGACGACGAGCGGATAAGAGGCAATCCGTCATTTCGAATAAGACATCAATGAGCGAGCTAGGATGGACGTTGTCAAATATAACTATTTGTCCAGCACTTTTGAAATGTACAGCGACAGACTGTACACCAAGTCAGAACCGTAGGATAAATAATGGTGGCATATAAGCAGACACCGAAAGCTCTTACAATATGATTACATTTCTCTAAAACAGTTTATAGGCTTCATGTGCACCACCAAGTCAGAACAGTAGGCGAAATTAAGAGGGTAAAATAAACCAAATTATTAGGATGAGGCACATGGGCTACTAACAGCTTACTACACAGCATATAATTTTACTTTCTTAGCTACAGTATACATATCTCACTGGCATATTACATCACTTAAGCAGCAGCATACAATACATTTTTGGCTCACCTTGTTGTGCTGTGCTCACATGAACAGGAAGGTAGCGCGGCAGTCCTTCTTGGGCAAATTTTGTCATCTGGCATTCTCTGGATTATTGCTGTTTTCAAGACAACTGGGAACTCAGAGAAAAACAAGGTCGAATCCTAATGATGTCAGTGATTTTCAGGTCGTAGCTCTAGAAAGAAACCTGAGTTCCCAACTTACAATTCCGAGTTGCCTGACCGTTTAAAAAGTATTTTCCCAGTCGGAGCTAGTTTTTTCCTGAGTTCCCTGTTGTCTTGAACTCACTGAAGTCAGATTTCCCAGTTCTGAGTTAACACTTGTCTTGAGCGCGACAGAAATCATGCTGGATTGAGAGCATGGCCAATGTTGAATGTTTATAATTTTAAGCATGGAAAAGAAACTCTTAAATCCAGACTTGGGACCACACAGCCACCACTGAATAAAGGGCTAGTGATTGCTTTGCAACGCTTGCAGTTAGTCATTGATTCCTTCCAAACCACTCATTGTTGAATTTGCGATTTTCCAACTTGTTGTGTAACGTTCATGTCCAATGGCTGATGAGCACCGATACGTTTTATCCATAATTTCTCTTCATATGACAAGGATTAAAAGGATTTGCCAGTAGATTGTCGACTTGATTCACAATGACGACTGCTAGCTAAGATTTGGAAAGTATGACGTTGACATGATCAGTCCAATAAAAGCTACTGTAGCTATAACGTGAATTGACGTCACTTTATCTGTGGCCAATGACCTTCTGCCTTCTTGGATGTAACTCTATGGCAGCACCCAAGGGGCTTGAGATTTCGAGCTCTACCTTTATATATGGCGGTGACGTAGTGTCCCCATGAGTGACAGAACACTGAGCCAATCATGGCGCAAATGTAAAACATTACCAACCCCTAAACTCTGTATTTTCCGCTGGTTGCCCCACCACCACAGAAAGCACTGAGCAAGGCTGAAACACCTGCATTTTGGAGCTGCCTTACTCAAGATAGCAACAAATAAAGAGACCATATTTGTATGCGCCTTTATGCTTTATTCTCAATTATTATTATTATTATTATTTTTTTACATTGTTTGCAAACTGATGTGGGGTTCAAAACAGGTGGGGCTCTGCCCAACCTGCCCTGACTGACGGGTCGCCACTGACTTACAATCACATCAATGTTGTGTTAACACAAATCCACAGTCCATGTGGTGGAGCCCATTTCATATGAGCTACTTGGAAGGTAAACTCATATAAAAGTGAGGGGTGCATACCGTTGGCTTATGCTGCTGCTCTGGCACGGTTTGTGTGCAGCAGCATATGGGAGATGCATTAATCGCAACACAAATCACTAAGTAGTTCAGTCTGTTGAGCAGAGCTCTTGGCTTCGGTGCTCCTCAACTCTGGGATTTGAACAATGCTGACACAGGAGAAAGGCAAGGAAAGCTCAACTGTACCCTTCATACCCATCACTGTGTCTTAATGAGGTTTTAGGACAGCAGTATTCAGAATGGACTGATTGGGCTTTCTAATTCATTACCATCTCTGTGAGAACTTGGAAGGATCCACTGGGCTGAGCCTGCCAAAGAACTCAAAGTTAGCCTGGCTTTCAGGTCGGCGGCATTGTGCATTTGTGTGACTACTGTGTGTGTGTGTGTGTGACTACTGTGTGTGTGTGTGTGTGTGTGTGTGTGTGTGTGTGTGTGTGTGTGTGTGTGTGTGTGTGTGTGTGTGTGTGTGTGTGTGTGTGTGTGTGTGTGTGTGTGTGTGTGTGTGTGTGTGATGGCACAAGAGCAGGACTTAGCTTTCTGAAAAGCACATAGCATATCCAGCACTATAAGGCTCATGCAGTGCAGAACCTTTCCCCACAGATCTCAGTTAAAAAAAACACCCCTAGGAAAGAGGTGATGTTATCCAACCATTTCGGAATAATACAAGGTTGAGACATTTTAGATGTAAAAATCATTTCCAATATCAGAAATCTCTCTGTAGAAATGTCTCCTTCAATAAAAGTATGAAAAAATGCTATTTAGGCTACCTTCAATTGAATCAAACTTGTTCTCTTTAAAAAAACAACAGAGAACTTAATGACCCAACACCCCCACACTCCACCAATAATAAGACCAGGACTGCAGCTCGTAACGACCCAACACCCCCACACTCCACCAATAATAAGACCAGGGCTACAGCTCCCAACACCCCCACACTCCACCAATAATAAGACCAGGACTGCAATGACCCAACACCCCCACACTCCACCAATAATAAGACCAGGACTGCAGCTCGTAATGACCCAACACCCCCACCCCACCACACTCCACCAATAATAAGACCAGGACTGCAGCTCGTAATGACCCAACACCCCCACACTCCACCAATAATAAGACCAGGACTGCAGCTCGTAATGACCCAACACCCCCACACTCCACCAATAATAAGACCAGGACTGCAGCTCGTAATGACCCAACACCCCCACACTCCACCAATAATAAGACCAGGACTGCAGCTCTTCATGACCCACCCCCACACTCCACCAATAATAAGACCAGGACTGCAGCACGTAATGACCCAACACCCCCGCACTCCACCAATGATAAGACCAGGGCTACAGCTCGTAATGACCCAACACCCCCACACTCCACCAATAATAAGACCAGGACTGCAGCTCGTAATGACCCAACACCCCCACACTCCACCAATAATAAGACCAGGACTGCAGCTCGTAATGACCCAACACCCCCACACTCCACCAATAATAAGACCAGGACTGCAGCACGTAATGACCCAACACCCCCACACTCCACCAATAATAAGACCAGGACTGCAGCTCGTAATGACCCAACACCCCCACACTCTACCAATAATAAGACCAGGGCTACAGCTCGTAATGACCCAACACCCCCGCACTCCACCAATAATAAGAGCAGGGCTGCAGCTCATAATGACCCAACACCCCCGCACTCCACCAATAATAAGACCAGTTTGAGGTTGTGGACAGGTGTCTTTTATACTGATAACAAGTTCAAACAGGTGCCATTAATACAGGTAACGAGTGGAGGACAGAGAAGCCTCTTCAAGAAGAAGTCACAGGTCTGTGAGAGCCAGAAATCTTGCTTGTTTGTAGGTGACGAAATAGTTATTTTCCACCATAATTTGCAAATAAATTCATAAAAAATCCTACAATGTGATTTTCTGGAATTTTTTCTCTCATTTTGTCTGTCATAGTTGAATTGTACCTATGATGAAAATTACAGGCCTCTCTCATATTTATAAGTGGGAGAACATGCACAATTGGTGGCTGACAATACTTTTTTGCCCCACTGTAAGTTACTAGCTAGCATTAAACTTATATTATAAAAACAATCAATCAATCATAATCACTAGATGATATTACTAGATATTATCTAGCGTGTCCTGCGTTGCATATAAATCTGACTGAGCATACAATTATGCACATATCTGACTGAGCGGTGGTAGGCAGCAGCAGGATCGTAAGCATTCATTCAAACGGCACTTTCGTGCATTTTGCCAGCAGCTCTTCGTTGTGCGTCAAGCATTGCGCTGTTTATGACTTCAAGCCTATCAACTCCCGAGATGAGGCTGGTGTAACCGATGTGAAATGGCTAGCGGGGTATGCGCTAATAGCATTTCAAATGTCACTCACTCTGAGACTTGGAGTGGTTGTTCCCCTTGCTCTGCATGAGCAATGCTGCTTCGAGGGTGGCTGTTGTCGTCGTGTTCCTGGTTCGAGGCCAGGGAGGAGCGAGAAGAGGGACGGAAGATATACTGTTACACTGGCAATACTAAAGTGCCTATAAGAACATCCAATAGTCAAAGGTTAATGAAATACAAATGGTATAGAGGGAAATAGTCCTATAATTCCTATAATAACTACAACCTAAACTTCTTACCTGGGAATATTGAAGACTCATGTTAAAAGGAACCACCAGCTTTCATATATTCTCATGTTCTGAGCAAGGAACTTAAACGTTAGCTTTCTTACATGGCACATATTGCACTTTTACTTTCTTCTCCAACACTTTGTTTTTGCATTATTTAAACCAAATTGAACATGTTTCATTATTTATTTGAGGCTAAATTGATTTTGATGTATCATATTAAGTTAAAATTAGGTGTTCATTCAGTATTGTTGTAATTGTCATTATTACAAATAAATAAATCATCCAATTAAATCAGTATCGGCTTTTTGGGTTCTCCAATAATCAGTATCGGTGTTGAAAAATTATAAATCGGTCAACCTCTAGTTTAGATGTCCTAAGAATTTGAAATATTGCTCAGAAAACTAGTGTTTTAATCGCCATATGCTTACTTCGATGTTGACCTTCCTTCGATTAAGATAAGCAGAGTAAGGTTTTACATGACTACTGCCTTAATCAGTTAAATATCCAATTACTAGTGTGCATGTAAACGTACGTATTCATTGGCAATCAAAATAGGTAATGACTTTTCAAACTTGTCTAATGAACTAGGCCTATGTAAAAATGATCTGTTGTCCTACAAGCTATCCGTTAAGGGCACGTGGAGACTATTTTTCATCATGATTTCAGCTCCATAATAGTCACATCCCCCAGCCATTGCTACGGTGTGCATCTGCTCTGACAACTGAGTATGACTGATGCACACTCACGACAAAATAGCTTCCACATGTGGACGTTGGGCAAGTTCTTGACCCTATTTACCCAAAACAAGGCCTACACTGGGGCTTACTAATGACGCCTCACCCCTGGTCCCAGCTCAGCTGACTCACTGACTGACAGTCACACACTGACGGACAGCTTAAAGAGCTGGTTCCTCATCCGATCTCTGTTGACCAGGAGGAGGTCAAACAACAGATGGCAGGCAAAGGATTACTGCAAACTCTGTCACAGTCAAGTTTAAGTTAAGCACAGGTCTATAGCGCAATCACAAAGCTACTCATGCATTACTGAACTGTATGGAACCTATTGTGTGCGTGTGTGTGTATACAGAGAGAAAGGCAACATCTGAAGAGCGACTTGTAAAAGAAACCCTCCAACTTACAGTGCAAAATTCTCATCATGTAATCTTGTTTGGCGACCCCTAATCATATACTCATGTTTAGAAAGCAAGGACCTGGGATTGGCTGGCACAGCAGCAGCAGAGGCGTACCCTCCCAACGGCCTTGCATATCATGTCAAATCATAAGCGAACACCACATTTGATCTACTCAAGCTATGAAACCCCTTATTACGCAATCAAATGCCTGATAATCGGCCACCGGGATTTAAAAATAATAATAATTCCATTTGCGGCTCTTTATGAAGATTACAAATATTTTGAGCCCCCTCAATTGGAGAGTGTTATCGCACCAGGAAGAAAGGAAGGCGCAGGGGGGGGGGGGAAGCCTTTGAACAGGGTAAAGAGGGGAATCGTGCTGTCTGAAAATAGCCTGATAATTTGGGGTCTGACACAGAAGGCGTCTGATGTCGTGGTTAGATCCACAGCTCGGAGGAGAAAGGGGCCTCTTCAGAAAGGCATCATTTCCAGGGTGCCGAGAGCACAGCTATCAAACCGTACACGACGGGTTTGATCATCAACACTAGAGGCTTTAGAAAATAGAAATATTGACTTTTTTTTAATCAGCTTTAATATTGTAGATAGATTGTGGCATCCATCAATGTAATTGTCTGCATCATTTCAGATCCCCCTCCATATATGTGTTTGTAAATAAATACATTAAAATAAACACACACCGCATATAAATATATATATATTTTATTGTGCCCTAACCCTACCACCCCTCCACTAATTGGAGTAAACTAAATGGACAACACAGCACTAGAGGCTTGGTTATAACACACACAGACCACCACAACAACCTGTCTGGCTGAGAACATATTTCCAGATCCATCAATGTAAACAGTCCGTCTCAGAGGTTCATTGAAATGGGATTAAAGGATGCACAAATGAATATCCCTCACCCTGGTATTGTGCAAGGACAAAGGGGCTCAACAATAGGTGGGTGAAAAGCTAGAAAACAGTTGTAAGAATAGAGGAGCAAATTATTACACTTTTGTAATGGTTTTGAAATCAGCATTGTCATACGCCCCATCATTTTGCACTAAGGTGTTAACAGAAAAACACAGACCAAACCATTGTAGCAATGTTGTATGGGAGCAATAGCTACTGTATAATGTGTACGACCTTTGTTTCATTTGACCTTTGTATACCTCTCATCTCCAAAATACACTCTTCAGGAAATGGAAAACACCTATTTTCCCATTAACGAACATACAATTAGTATTCAGAAGCTATTTTGTATACATTTTATTGGACATAGTGTCATGAAATGTTCAGAGTACATTTAGGGGAGTTACTGCTTTCAGTACATGAATGGAGTTGCGAGGTTTTCATCAGACAGAGATGAATTACAGCTGCCATTCAGCAATACTGTAGCTCTGAAATCCCCACGGTTCTTAGCAAAGCACGCTGACTGCACAGCCAAGCGGAAGACCCTGAAGATCACTTAGAGCTGTCAGCCTAAACACAAACGCCTGAGCAGCCCCGCTGAATTAATATTATGACTGTGGCCCTTCGGGGCCCATTTCCAATACAGAAGGACTGTGGTCTATTGGTGTCTCCCTCATCATTCAAACCTACTGGGATTCACAGGTGCTGGCTGCTCAAATCCAATTCCAGCAGGCCAGGCCTGATGACTGTCTCGGTGATGAAGCTGCCTGTATTGGGCCAGGGTCTTTGTGGGTGTAGAGACAGACTCTTTGTGTCTGGGCAGAAGGCATGTCCACTCTCCACTCAATTGTGTCACGCCATTAATCACACGCGACAGTCCATCGCCTCGGGCTAATATATGCACTGGTTTTACCGAAGGCTAATACAATAAGGCCTGACTGACACACACAGGCATATGCACGCATGCGCACACACCCGCACAATCCCTCTTTTATGGACTTCTTTCAAATCTCCATTGATTGACAAATATTGATCCTTGTTAGTAAAATAAGGAATTGTCACAGTGAGTCCCAGTAGGAGAGAAGGCTGGGGCCCATCTTAATGTTATGTATTCCATTCAAATCGTCACCATCTGGCCTACACACAAACTCACAACACGCACATCAAACATTCTCCTTCTAGTCCAAATTCATTATTCATTATTTCTAAAGGTGCACAGCTTGCCTGAGTTGGAGTTCAAACAGGGCAAAGGCTGAGTCTGCATTGAGAGAGAGGCTGTGGCACCAATCCACATGCAGGACATGCCTGACTTTACCAGATAAAGATATGTGGAGAGGCAGAGGGAGGGAGAGTGAAATAGAGGAAGAATCTTTTGCTCGTGGTCTGCATAACTGAGGATTCACATGATCTGATGTATGTCACATGATGTCCGTCACTGGCGTAAACGGAGGCTGAGGCCTTAACACTCACTATGGGAGTGCTCTTCTACCCTTACAGAGCTGGACCTGGAACAAAGACACAGTCTGTGTGTGTGTGTGTCTGATGGGACACACACACACAAAATCATCAGTTGATTGAGATGGATTCATTTTAGATTTAATAATAAAATGTCAAGTTTGAGACAGGCAAGGCCACTGTTCTGCTGAAGACCAGCATCACATTTACGCAACACAGACATTCATACCCAGGCCTAAAGTCTCTACAGGTCAGACAGTCTGTCTGGGTCTTCCATAAACATCCACCAAAACACACCAAACTGGACCATATGAATGGATAGATACACAAGCTGATAGAGGACACGTGTCAACAAATCCCCCCCCCCCCCCACCCCAACTTGGAGGCAGACACACACAAGCCTTTGGGCATCCCTTTGTCACAGGAGAGGATCAGGCATCTGGCACCTGCTCACACCCCCAGCCTGTACCCCACCCTACCCCACGATGCCAAACACACATCTCCCAACCCCACCTGTGAGATTGAGACAAAGAGCTGTAACACGATCTCACTCGGGGACACCTCAGACAGGAGAGGAGCAGGACGATGTCACATACCACATATGCCTATCCTTCTGAAAACATAGGGCTTGCCAACACAAGCCCTAACGTCCCTACATCGAAACATATCACTTTCACTCTTCCGTGAACATCTAGAGAGAGAAATGTGGGACTATGCAGTCGTCTCAGCCAGGAGTGGACACCAGAGCAGGAACCAGATGGAACGTTTACACATGCATCAATGCTCTGGATCCACACTCAGAGTAATCATAGTCTGCATCACTATTTAAACACATCAAAAGACAAAGAAACACAGGGACTGTGATCCAAACCAGATGCACCTTGAAACCCATACGGGCCTGCTGAGGCGAAGTCACTGTTTATGGGCGATGTGTCCCCACATGACAGAAGATTCCCACACTGCTGTGTACAGGACGGTTTTTCATAGGTCAAAAACGGCCTTTTCATGTCTTATGCATCACTCCCTCTCCCTAAACAGTTGACATTTTACTCCGCATACAGCATTCATTAGACAGTATGTCTATTTGGCTTCAGTCGGCATGAAAGAGGCTAAATATGGAAGAGGAGGATTTGAGTAAATACATAAGACCAGATCAGGCCTGCTCTTGTTCCAATCAAACTAGAAACCAATTACACCCCAAGAAGACTGATAAATATGTGAGCCTTTGATATCTGCGCTGAATGAGAAAGAGCCACTCTACAGACAGAAATTAGAGTGTGTGTGGGTGTGTATGAGAGAGATGATATAGACAGTGGCTTGCTTTACAGAGAAGGGTTGAACTGAGGCAAAGTTAACCGGACTCTAAAAGTGTGCAGCACAGAGCCAGAGTCAAGGGGACTACAGTGGCGGTTAGTCTGAACATTTATCAGTCCAGGTGTGGACAGAGCCAGAGTCAAGGTGACTACAGTGGCGGTTAGTCTGAACATTTATCAGCATGAGGACAGAGCCAGAGTCAAGGGGACTACAGTGGCGGTTAGTCTGAACATTTAGCAGCATGAGGACAGAGCCAGAGTCAAGGGGACCACAGTGGCGGTTAGTCTGAACATTTATCAGCATGAGGACAGAGCCAGAGTCAAGGGGACTACAGTGGCGGTTAGTCTGAACATTTAGCAGCATGAGGACAGAGCCAGAGTCAAGGGGACTACAGTGGCGGTTAGTCTGAACATTTAGCAGCATGAGGACAGAGCCAGAGTCAAGGGGACTACAGTGGCGGTTAGTCTGAACATTTAGCAGCATGAGGACAGAGCCAGAGTCAAGGGGACTACAGTGGTGGTTAGTCTGAACATTTAGCAGCATGAGGACAGAGCCAGAGTCAAGGGGACTACAGTGGCGGTTAGTCTGAACATTTAGCAGCATGAGGACAGAGCCAGAGTCAAGGGGACTACAGTGGTGGTTAGTCTGAACATGTATCAGTCCAGGTGTGGACAGAGCCAGAGTCAAGGGGACTACAGTGGCGGTTAGTCTGAACATTTAGCAGCATGAGGACAGAGCCAGAGTCAAGGGGACTACAGTGGCGGTTAGTCTGAACATTTAGCAGCATGAGGACAGAGCCAGAGTCAAGGGGACTACAGTGGCGGTTAGTCTGAACATTTATCAGTCCAGGTGTGGACAGAGCCAGAGTCAAGGGGACTACAGTGGCGGTTAGTCTGAACATTTATCAGTCCAGGTGTGGACAGAGCCAGAGTCAAGGGGACTACAGTGGCGGTTAGTCTGAACATTTAGCAGCATGAGGACAGAGCCAGAGTCAAGGGGACTACAGTGGCGGTTAGTCTGAACATTTAGCAGCATGAGGACAGAGCCAGAGTCAAGGGGACTACAGTGGCGGTTAGTCTGAACATTTAGCAGCATGAGGACAGAGCCAGAGTCAAGGGGACTACAGTGGCGGTAGTCTGAACATTTATCAGTCCAGGTGTGGACAGAGCCAGAGTCAAGGGGACTAGTGGTGGTTAGTCTGAACATTTATCAGTCCAGGTGTGGACAGAGCCAGAGTCAAGGGGACTACAGTGGCGGTTAGTCTGAACATTTATCAGTCCAGGTGTGGACAGAGCCAGAGTCAAGGGGACTACAGTGGCGGTTAGTCTGAACATTTAGCAGCATGAGGACAGAGCCAGAGTCAAGGGGACTACAGTGGCGGTTAGTCTGAACATTTAGCAGCATGAGGACAGAGCCAGAGTCAAGGGGACTACAGTGGCGGTTAGTCTGAACATTTAGCAGCATGAGGACAGAGCCAGAGTCAAGGGGACTACAGTGGTGGTAGTCTGAACATTTATCAGTCCAGGTGTGGACAGAGCCAGAGTCAAGGGGACTAGTGGTGGTTAGTCTGAACATTTATCAGTCCAGGTGTGGACAGAGCCAGAGTCAAGGGGACTACAGTGGCGGTTAGTCTGAACATTTAGCAGCATGAGGACAGAGCCAGAGTCAAGGGGACTACAGTGGTGGTTAGTCTGAACATTTATCAGTCCAGGTGTGGACAGAGCCAGAGTCAAGGGAGAATTTCTAAGCAAACAGCTGGAGGCAGGGCTTTCTCCTATAGAGCTCCATTTTTATGGAACGGTCTGCCTACCCATGTCAGAGACGCAAACTCGGTCTCAACCTTTAAGTCTTTACTGAAGACTCATCTCTTCAGTGGGTCATATGATTGAGTGTAGTCTGGCCCAGGAGTGGGAAGGTGAACGGAAAGGCTCTGGAGCAACGAACCGCCCTTGCTGTCTCTGCCTGGCCGGTTCCCCTTTTTCCACTGGGATTCTCTGCCTCTAACCCTGTTACGGGGGCTGAGTCACTGGCTTGCTGGGGCTCTCTCGTGCCGTCCCTGGGGGGGGTGCGTCACCTGGGTGGGTTGATTCACTGTTGTGGTCGGCCTGTCTGGGTTTCCTTCCCCCCCCCCTTGGGTTGTACCGTGTCGGAGATCTTTGTGGGCTATACTCGGCCTTGTCTCAGGATGGTAAGTTGGTGGTTGAAGATTTCCCTCTAGTGGTGTGGGGGCTGTGCTTTGGCAAAGTGGGTGGGGTTATATCCTTCCTGTTTGGCCCTGTCCGGGGTGTCCTCGGATGGGGCCACAGTGTCTCCTGACCCCTCCTGTCTCAGCCTCCAGTATTTATGCTGCAGTAGTTTATGTGTCGGGGGGCTAGGGTCAGTTTGTTTATCTGGAGTACTTCTCCTGTCCTATTCGGTGTCCTGTGTAAATCTAAGTGTGCGTTCTCTAATTCTCTCCTTCTCTCTTTCTTTCTCTCCCTCGGAGGACCTGAGCCCTAGGACCATGCCCCAGGACTACCTGACATGATGACTCCTTGCTGTCCCCAGTCCACCTGGCCATGCTGCTGCTCCAGTTTCAACTGACCTCGGCCCTAGGACCATGTCCCAGGACTACCTGACATGATGACTCCTTGCTGTCCCCAGTCCACCTGGCCATGCTCCTGCTCCAGTTTCAACTGTTCTGCCTTACTATTATTCAACCATGCTGGTCATTTATGAACATTTGAACATCTTGGCCACGTTCTGTTATAATGTCCACCCGGCACAGCCAGAAGAGGACTGGCCACCCCACATATGCTCTCTCTAATTCTCTCTTTCTTTCTCTCTCTCGGAGGACCTGAGCCCTAGGACCGTGCCCCAGGACTACCTGACATGATGGCTCCTTGCTGTCCCCAGTCCACCTGACTGTGCTGCTGCTCCAGTTTCAACTGTTCTGCCTTATTATTATTTGACCATGCTGGTCATTTATGAACATTTGAACATCTTGGTCATGTTCTGTTATAATCTCTACCCGGCACAGCCAGAAGAGGACTGGCCACCCCACATAGCCCGGTTCCTCTCTAGGTTTCTTCCTAGGTTTTGGTCTTTCTAGGGAGTTTTTCCTAGCCACCGTGCTTTTACACCTGCATTGTTTGCTGTTTGGGGTTTTAGGCTGGGTTTCTGTACAGCACTTTGAGATATCAGCTGATGTACGAAGGGCTATATAAATAAATTTGATTTGATTTGAAGGGGACTACAGTGGCGGTTAGTCTGAACATTTAGCAGCATGAGGACAGAGCCAGAGTCAAGGGGACTACAGTGGTGGTTAGTCTGAACATTTATCAGTCCAGGTGTGGACAGAGCCAGAGTCAAGGGGACTACAGTGGTGGTTGGTCTGAACATTTAGCAGCATGAGGACAGAGCCAGAGTCAAGGGGACTACAGTGGTGGTTGGTCTGAACATTTAGCAGCATGAGGACAGAGCCAGAGTCAAGGGGACTACAGTGGCGGTTAGTCTGAACATTTAGCAGCATGAGGACAGAGCCAGAGTCAAGGGGACCACAGTGGCGGTTAGTCTGAACATTTAGCAGCATGAGGACAGAGCCAGAGTCAAGGGGACTACAGTGGCGGTTAGTCTGAACATTTAGCAGCATGAGGACAGAGCCAGAGTCAAGGGGACTACAGTGGCGGTTAGTCTGAACATTTATCAGTCCAGGTGTGGACAGAGCCAGAGTCAAGGGGACTACAGTGGTGGTTGGTCTGAACATTTAGCAGCATGAGGACAGAGCCAGAGTCAAGGGGACTACAGTGGTGGTTGGTCTGAACATTTAGCAGCATGAGGACAGAGCCAGAGTCAAGGGGACTACAGTGGTGGTTAGTCTGAACATTTAGCAGTCCAGGTGTGGACAGAGCCAGAGTCAAGGGGACTACAGTGGCGGTTAGTCTGAACATTTAGCAGCATGAGGACAGAGCCAGAGTCAAGGGGACTACAGTGGCGGTTAGTCTGAACATTTATCAGTCCAGGTGTGGACAGAGCCAGAGTCAAGGGGACTACAGTGGTGGTTGGTCTGAACATTTAGCAGCATGAGGACAGAGCCAGAGTCAAGGGGACTACAGTGGTGGTTGGTCTGAACATTTAGCAGCATGAGGACAGAGCCAGAGTCAAGGGGACTACAGTGGTGGTTGGTCTGAACATTTAGCAGCATGAGGACAGAGCCAGAGTCAAGGGGACTACAGTAGTGGTTGGTCTGAACATTTAGCAGCATGAGGACAGAGCCAGAGTCAAGGGGACTACAGTGGCGGTTAGTCTGAACATTTAGCAGCATGAGGACAGAGCCAGAGTCAAGGGGACTACAGTGGTGGTTGGTCTGAACATTTAGCAGCATGAGGACAGAGCCAGAGTCAAGGGGACTACAGTGGTGGTTGGTCTGAACATTTAGCAGCATGAGGACAGAGCCAGAGTCAAGGGGACTACAGTGGTGGTTGGTCTGAACATTTAGCAGCATGAGGACAGAGCCAGAGTCAAGGGGACTACAGTGGTGGTTGGTCTGAACATTTAGCAGCATGAGGACAGAGCCAGAGTCAAGGGGACTACAGTGGTGGTTGGTCTGAACATTTAGCAGCATAAGGACAGAGCCAGAGTCAAGGGGACTACAGTGGTGGTTGGTCTGAACATTTAGCAGCATGAGGACAGAGCCAGAGCCAAGGGGACTACAGTGGCGGTTAGTCTGAACATTTATCAGTCCAGGTGTGGACAGAGCCAGAGTCAAGGGGACTACAGTGGCGGTTAGTCTGAACATTTAGCAGCATGAGGACAGAGCCAGAGTCAAGGGGACTACAGTGGTGGTTAGTCTGAACATTTATCAGTCCAGGTGTGGACAGAGCCAGAGTCAAGGGGACTACAGTGGTGGTTGGTCTGAACATTTAGCAGCATGAGGACAGAGCCAGAGTCAAGGGGACTACAGTGGCGGTTGGTCTGAACATTTAGCAGCATGAGGACAGAGCCAGAGTCAAGGGGACCACAGTGGCGGTTAGTCTGAACATTTATCAGTCCAGGTGTGGACAGAGCCAGAGTCAAGGGGACTACAGTGGCGGTTAGTCTGAACATTTAGCAGCATGAGGACGGCGTGAGGAAACACTTCAACTGGGAAGTTAGCGTAAACTTTGTTGTACAAAATGTTTTTAAAAGGTAAAGCACAATCATAATACTAGAAATATCATGCAGTAAAATATTGTCAGCATCAAATAAAATTGTATTTGTCACATGTGCTGAATGAAACAAGTGTAGATTTACAGTGAAATGCTTACTTTACGAGCCCTTTCCCAACAATGCAGTTAAAAAGTACAAAAATTAACAAATATATAAAAAGAAAATAGCAACACAATAAAATGAGGTTATATACAAGGAGTACCAGTACAGAGTCAGTGTACTGGGGTGATTATTTGAGGGAATACGTAAATGTAGGTTTGGTTAGGTGATTATTTGAGGGAATACGTAAATGTAGGTTTGGTTAGGTGATTGATTGAGGGAATACGTAAATGTAGGTTTGGTTAGGTGATTGATTGAGGGAATACGTAAATGTAGGTTTGGTTAGGTGATTGATTGAGGGAATACGTAAATGTAGGTTTGGTTAGGTGATTGATTGAGGGAATACGTAAATGTAGGTTTGGTTAGGTGATTGATTGAGGTAATACGTAAATGTAGGTTTGGTTAGGTGATTGATTGAGGTAATACGTAAATGTGGGTTTGGTTAGGTGATTGATTGAGGTAATAAGTAAATGTAGGTTTGGTTAGGTGATTGATTGATTGAGGTAATACGTAAATGTAGGTTTGGTGAGGTGATTGATTGAGGTAATACGTAAATGTAGGTTTGGTTAGGTGATTGATTGATTGAGGTAATACGTAAATGTAGGTTTGGTTAGGTGATTGATTGAGGTAATACGTAAATGTAGGTTTGGTTAGGTGATTGATTAAGGTAATACGTAAATGTAGGTTTGGTTAGGTGATTGATTGAGGTAATACGTAAATGTAGGTTTGGTTAGGTGATTGATTGAGGGAATACGTAAATGTAGGTTTGGTTAGGTGATTGATTGAGGGAATACGTAAATGTAGGTTTGGTTAGGTGATTGATTGAGGTAATACGTAAATGTAGGTTTGGTTAGGTGATTGATTGAGGTAATACGTAAATGTGGGTTTGGTTAGGTGATTGATTGAGGTAATAAGTAAATGTAGGTTTGGTTAGGTGATTGATTGATTGAGGTAATACGTAAATGTAGGTTTGGTGAGGTGATTGATTGATTGAGGTAATACGTAAATGTAGGTTTGGTTAGGTGATTGATTGATTGAGGTAATACGTAAATGTAGGTTTGGTTAGGTGATTGATTGAGGTAATACGTAAATGTAGGTTTGGTTAGGTGATTGATTAAGGTAATACGTAAATGTAGGTTTGGTTAGGTGATTGATTGAGGTAATACGTAAATGTGGGTTTGGTTAGGTGATTGATTGAGGTAATACGTAAATGTAGGTTTGGTTAGGTGATTGATTGAGGTAATACGTAAATGTGGGTTTGGTTAGGTGATTGATTGAGGTAATACGTAAATGTAGGTTTGGTTAGGTGATTGAGGTAATACGTAAATGTAGGTTTGGTTAGGTGATTGATTGAAGTACATGTGGGTAGGAGGTAAAAAGCAGAAAGTCCAGGTAGCCATTTAATTAACTGTTCAGCAGTCTTATGGTACTTGGGTAGAAGCTGTTTATTCGATGTCAGTTTGTTATAACATTGGCATTTGAAGAGAACGGAGATTAGGATGTATGTTTTCCTTCAATACGTTGCTGAACTGGAGGCCGTGTTCATTATTTGCTTTGTAGCTGAAGGAGTTATAGTGAAACATACAAACTGGATTATGTTATCATGTTGCCTGGTCACTTTACCCCTACCTACAGTATACAAGTGACTTTGGGAAGTATTCAGACCCCTAGAATTTTTCCACATTTTGTTACGTTACAGCGTTATTCTAAAATGGATGAAATAAAACAGAACTCGGCAATCTACACACAATATCCCATAATGACAAAGTGAAAACAGTTTTTTTGTATACATTTGCCAAAACAGAAATACCTTATTTACATAAGTATTCAGACCCTTTGCTATGCATCCTGTTTCCATTGGTCATCTGTCAGATGTTTCTACAACTTGATTGGAGTCCACCTGTGGTCAATTCAATTGATTGGACGTGATTTGGAAAGGCTCACACCTGTCTATATAAAAGGTCCCATAGTTGACAGTCCATGTCAGAGCAAAAACCAAGCCATGAGGTCAAAGAAATTGTCCGTAGAGCACGAGACAGGATTGTGTCGAGGCACAGATCTGGGATCCAAAATATTTATACAGCATTGAACGTCCCCAATAACACAGTGGTCTCCATCATTCTTAAATTAAATAAGTTTGGAACCACCAAGACTCTTCACTCCACCAATCAGGCCTTTATGGTAGAGTGTCCAGATGGAAGCAAGTCCTCAGTAAAAGGTACATGACAGCTCACTTGGTGTCTGCCAAAAGGCACCGAAAGACTCTCAGACCATTAGAAAGATTCTCTGGTCTGAGGAAACCAATATTGTACTATTTGGCCTGAATGTCAAGCTTCATGTCTGGAGGAAACCTGGCACCATCCCTACGTTAAAACATGGTAGTGGCAGCATCATGCTGTGAGGATGTTTTCAAGCGGCAGGGACTGGAAGACTAGTCAGGATCAAGGGAAAGATGAATGGAGCAAAGTACAGAGAGATCCTTGATGAAAACCTGCTTTGGAGCTCTCAGGACCTCAGACTGGGGTGAAGGTTCACCTTCCAACAGGACAATGACACTAAACACACAGCCAAGACAACGCAGAAGTGGCTTCGGGGCAAGTCTCTGAATGTCCTTGAGTGGCCCAGCCAGAGCCGGGACTTTAACACCCCGATCGAACATCTCTGGAGAGACCTGAACATAGCTCCTCATCCAACCTGACAGAGCTTGAGAAGATCTGTAGGGAAGAATGGAATAAACTCCCCAAATAGAGGTGTGTCTTGTTTGTAGCGTCATACCCGAGATGACTCAAGGCTGTAATCACTGCCAAAGGAGCTTCAACAAAGTACTGAGTAAAGGGTCTGAGTACTTACGTAAATGTGATATTTCCATTTTTATTGCTTTGTCATTATGGGATATTGTGTGTAGGTTCTAGAATAACGCTGTAACATAACAAAATGTGAAAAAGGGGATCTGAATACTTTCTGAATGGACTGTAGAAGTATTTCTCTTGTATATGCATATTGAGCAGTGTGTGAGTAGGGGTCTGAATACTTTCTGAATGGACTGTAGAAGTATTTCTCTTGTATATGCATATTGAGCAGTGTGTGAGTAGGGGTCTGAATACTTTCTGAATGGACTGTAGAAGTATTTCTCTTGTATATGCATATTGAGCAGTGTGTGAGTAGGGGTCTGAACACTTTCTGAATGGACTGTAGAAGTATTTCTTTCTTGTATATGCATATTGAGCAGTGTGTGAGTAGGGGTCTGAATACTTTCTGAATGGACTGTAGAAGTATTTCTCTCTTGTATATGCATATTGAGCAGTGTGTGAGTAGGGGTCTGAATACTTTCCGAATGGACTGTAGAAGTATTTTTCTCTTGTATATGCATATTGAGCAGTGTGTGAGTAGGGGTCTGAAAACTTTCTGAATGGACTGTAGAAGTATTTCTCTTGTATATGCATATTGAGCAGTGTGTGAGTAGGGGTCTGAAAACTTTCTGAATGGACTGTAGAAGTATTTCTCTTGTATATGCATATTGAGCAGTGTGTGAGTAGGGGTCTGAAAACTTTCTGAACGGACTGTAGAATTATTTCTCTTGTATATGCATATTGAGCAGTGTGTGAGTAGGGGTCTGAATACATTCCGAATGGACTGTAGAAGTATTTCTCTTGCATATACATATTGAGCTGTGTGTGAGTAGGGGTCTGAATGGACTGTAGACGTATTTCTCTTGTATATGCATATTGAGCAGTGTGTGAGTAGGGGTCTGAAAACTTTCTGAACGGACTGTAGAATTATTTCTCTTGTATATGCATATTGAGCAGTGTGTGAGTAGGGGTCTGAATACATTCCGAATGGACTGTAGAAGTATTTCTCTTGCATATACATATTGAGCTGTGTGTGAGTAGGGGTCTGAATACTTTCTGAATGGACTGTAGAAGTATTTCTCTTGCATATAAAGATTGAGCAGTGTGTGAGTAGGGGTCTGAAAACTTTCTGAATGGACTGTAGAAGTATTTCTCTTGCATATAAAGATTGAGCTGTGTGTGAGTAGGGGTCTGAATACTTTCTGAATGGACTGTAGAAGTATTTCTCTTGCATATAAAGATTGAGCTGTGTGTGAGTAGGGGTCTGAATACTTTCTGAATGGACTGTAGAAGTATTTCTCTTGCATATAAAGATTGAGCAGTGTGTGAGTAGGGGTCTGAATGGACTGTAGAAGTATTTCTCTTGCATATACATATTGAGCAGTGTGTGAGTAGGGGTCTGAATGGACTGTAGAAGTATTTCTCTTGCATATAAAGATTGAGCAGTGTGTGAGTATGTCCATACTTTGCACGACTGTGTGTGTGTCCATGCTTTTTACGTGACGGTGTATGTATTAATAGCCAGGAGGCTGCTAGTGAGCCCTGTATTTCATGGATGAAAGAGTAGCTGCTCAGCCATTCTGAGCTCTGCCTATCAATGCATCTTAAAAGAGAGGACAGGAAGTGGGCCACAACAGGAGAGAGGAGGCACTGCCAACTTCCTGTGATCAGAGACAGAACAACGGACAGCATCCAGAGATGCTGAACTCCCTGAACTCCCAACACACACACTCCCTCTCTGCTGAGTGTAACCAGTGCTCCCGAGAGGCGCAGCGGTCTAGGGCACTGCATCCCAATGCTAGAGGCGTCACTACAGGCCTCTGGTTCGATCCCGGGCTGTATCACAACCGGCTGTGATCAGTGGTCCCATAGGACGGCACACAATTGGCCCAGCGTCGTCCAGGTTAGGGGAGGGTTTAACTGACTTAACTAGTTAAATAAAGATTAAAATAAATCAATCAATAAATACAAATTAAAAAACGTAACGACGTCCAAAAGTAAGGGCACTGTAAAGGTCTTCCATCTGAAACGTAAGAAAACAAAATACTTTTAAAAGTCTATTCTACACCATGTTTATGGATTTAACCTATTTTTTTTTAAAGAGTTTGTGTGCATGCGTGCGGTAGAGAAAAGGCAGCACTTAGAATATTTCAGAATTTCAGAATGAGCACCAGCCTTTATCACCCTATTAAATCCTCCATTCCTAGAGGAGAATCATTGCACAAGAAACCAGAACTCTTGCTCCAGCAGCTCCATACGGAAACCAGAACTCTTGCTCCAGCAGCTCCATACGGAAACCAGAACTCTTGCTCCAGCAGCTCCATACGGAAACCAGAACTCTTGCTCCAGCAGCTCCATACGGAAACCATAACTCTTGGTCCAGCAGCTCCATACGGAAACCATAACTCTTGGTCCAGCAGCTCCATACGGAAACCATAACTCTTGGTCCAGCAGCTCCATACGGAAACCATAACTCTTGGTCCAGCAGCTCCATACGGAAACCAGAACTCTTGCTCCAGCAGCTCCATATAGCACTGCATATTTAAACGCAACACTCATGCTCTCTCTTGTACGGCCAAGTTTATTTGTGTAAATTGACTGGTCGCCAAGGAGATGTGTGTGAGTGACCAGAGTCGGCTGGTATCTTGACAACTGGCCATGCTAGAATAACAGAGCCATTACCATTAGTAGGGTTACAAATGGTCAGAGAGCCAACAGGCCTGGCCGACACAACAACCAGATTAACAGTGAAAGAAAGGAAGGCTACAGAAGAGAGAGAAACACAGCTCTTTTGTGAATGTAATTGGCTTTCGACTCCATTGAGCTTGTTTTGTCCTCCTTGTCTGGTTAGTTACACTGCATGTCTGAGAACAGCTCAGTGCTGCTGCACGGTTTGAGTCCATAGCGTACTGCAGTAAAGTTGAGGCTGAGAGAGGAACTCGGATTGAGTTAACTGAAATTAATACAGTTAACCATATCAATGTTTTGCATCTTCTACCTTGATCTTATTTTGTTGTGTCTGAAGATAAGTGCCACCAGGTTCTAAAATATTTGTATTTATTTAACCTTTATTTAACTAGGCAAGTCAGAATGAAGCTCTTTGTGAGGTAGAGAGAGAGTTGTTTTCAAGTATCTGACAGAATACATTGACTATGCAGAATGACAACCAGAAGCTTTATTGGGCTGTTGAGGGGTTGATAGTTATGTAAATACATGACCTGCATTTTGTCTGGATTTCCAGTGTAGCAGAGTCCCATAGAATGCTTAAACTCATAAAGTATGCCCTACATTTGAAAGGTTTAGGGCCTTGTGTCTTGTGAAATAAGCGACCATATAAGTAACAAGGAAGGTCTCCTTTCATTTTAAGGCCACTCAGTGATTTATCGCTCAACCTGATATCCTTGTAGTTTGAGCTAGCAGGAAGCGTTCTTTTTTCACTCAATTTGAAGTTGAAAATGTTCAAATTAGCTTTGACTATTCACACAATGTCATATCTAGTGACCAGAATCTGTCAGTCCATGGCATCACAGGTTATTGTAAGGGTTCGTGCTGTATATCACTATACCGACCCGGGAGAGTGACATGGGGGATATGTAGGTTGCCATTTGTTGAAGTGAACCAGGAGAAGACTGCAGGGTCACTGGGGACTGAGACATCATAGGGCATCACTCTCACACCTCCATCCTCTCTCTGGATGCTTATGTAGCGTCACTAATGTGGAACTGCACTTTCTACGCAGTTTCAAACAAACCAACAGCCTCGCAACTGCCTGTTTGGCTTTCTGTTGTGTAATTTTCGGTATTTGAGGAGGAATTGTTTCTCCTCTCCTAGGCAATCAGCAATTAGTACCAGGAGGTGTGCTCTTCACTTTGCAAGACAATTATCAATTAGTATTAGTACTTGAGCCTCCCCTGTTCTCTCAATGGCAGCAGTGTCAGCGACGGTCTCGTCGCAAAACTAAAACCGATCACCGAAAAAAGACAGTCCTGCGGAGTTCTTCTAGGAAGGAAAGAGGTGTCTCCACACCACTATCACCTAGTGATTTTTCAGATGATCTTATTTTGCTCTTTTGTAGCTTTGGCAACTATGTGTGTTTTCTATATGTGTTCGCTCCTCTCCCTGTAAGCTTTACAGACGCTCCCCTACCCTTAGACTGCAACCCTTCTAATTTAGTGTAACCTGCAAGCACAACCCATGTGGAATTCCTGGTCTCTGGCAGCGTTTGGAACTGACGATCTGTGGTCAAGAACACAGAGTTCATCTCAGCCTATGCTGCCCTTCAGCCCATTAGCTTTTTTTGGTCCTGATGGAGACATGGGTCACCCCAGAGAACACTGCTACTCCAGCTGCTCTCTCTTCATCTGACTACGCTTCCTCTCATAGCCCGAGAGCATCTGGTCGTCATGGAGGCGGCACAGGGAGATAGTAATGTCTCCTAGGTAGAGATTTTCCCTTTTCTCCCTCACTCACCTGTCCTTCTCCTCAATTGAATTCCATGCTGTCACTTGTCCACTCAAGCTTAACATTGTCATCTATCACCCACCAGGTGCCCTTAAAGTTCCTCAATGAGCTTCACACCTTGATAAGCTCATTTCCTGATGATGGCTCACCGTTCTTTGTACTTGCCAACTTCAACCTCCTGATGTCTGCCTTCGATTCATTTCTTTCCAACTCCCTCCCCTCCTTGCCTCTTGATCTCACCCTATCCCAGTCCCCTCCCACTCACAAGGCAATAACCTTGACCTCGTCTTTACTAGAGGCCTACGAATCTCGCTGCTACACCCCCCCCCCCCCGGCAATCTTTGCTCTCTCCCCCACCACTCTCTCCTCTTCTATCATCTCTGCCTTCTGCTAAATCTTTCTCCCTCCGGTCTCCTGATTCTGCCTCTTGACCCTACTCTCCTCCCTTTCTACATCCTAGGACTCGCACTGTCCCCTTTCTAAAGCTTATATGAATTTCAAGCTTCTACCTCTGTCCTTAATCCTCCACCCCTCCCTCTCCCTCTCTGCAGACGACTTTGTCAACCACTTTGAAAAGAAGGTTCATGACATATGCTCCTCATTCACGCCTATTGAGTCCACTAGTCCCACTCACACAGAACTACCCTAGGCCTTGACCTCTTTCTCCCCCCTATCTCCAGATTAAATCCTATGACTAGTGAGGTCTGGCCATCCGACAAACTGCCTTCGACTCCTTCCCTTCTCCAGAACATCTTTGGAGACCTTCTCCCATTCCTCACTTCCTTCAGCAACTCATCCCTGACCATTGGCTGCGTCCCCTCTGACTTCACTATGGCCCAAGTCACTTCCCTCCTCAAGAAACCAACACTCGACTCCTCTGATGTCAAAAATTACAGTCCGGTATCTCTTATTTTTTTCTTTCCAAAACACTTGAGTGTGCCGTGTCTGATGAACTCTTGCTATGTCTCTCAGAACGATCTTCTTGACCCTAACCAGTCAGGCTTCAAGAGGGGTCACTCAACTGAGACTGCTTTTCTCTGTGTCACAGAGGCTCTCTGCATTGCCAAAGCTGTCCCTCTCGATTCTCTTCCTCCTAGATCTATCCACTGCCTTGGACACCATGAACCATCAGATCCTCCTCTCCACCCTCTCAGGGCTGGGCTTCTCGGGTCCTGCACATGGATTGCATCCTAACTTGAAGGCCACTCCTACCAGGTGACGTGGTGAGGCTGTGTCTGCACCACATACACGCTCTTCTCTCTATACACCAAGTCACTCGGCTCCTTCATATCCTCACATGGTCTCCCCTATCCTTTCTCTGTGGATCACACTCAACTACTTTTCTTCTTACGCCCTTCTGACACCCAGGTGGGGACACACATCTCTACGTGCCTGGCAGATATCTCAGTTTGGATGTCGGCCCACCACCTCGAGCTCAACCTCGACAAGACGGAGCTGCTCTTCCTCCCGGGGAAGGCCTACCTGCTTCAACACCATCTCGCTCCTGCAGGTTCATGCTCTACAACATCCGTAGAGTACAACCCTACCTCACACAGGAAGTGGTGCAGGCACGCGTCATCTGGACGACTGCAACTCACTGTTGGATGGGCTCCCCACTTATCCAAGAGCTCTGCAACCCTACTGGTGTTCAACCTTCCTAAGTTCTGCCATTTCACACCGGTCTTCTGCACACTCCACTGGCTTGCAGAAAAAGCTTGCATCCACTACAAGACGATTGGACTTGCCTACGGAGCAGCAAGAGGAACTGTCCCTCCCTACCTTCAGGCTCTGCTCAAACCCTACACCCCAACCCAAGCAATCTGTTCTGCCACTGCTTAGTCCCTGCCCATCTCCAAAAACCCTAACCTCTTCAAAAAAGTAGGTCTTAAATAAACCCCCCCCCCCCCATTGTTAGTTCATGCCTTCATCATGAACTAATACTCACATTGGGCTTTTCCCCCCCTTACTAGCTCGGACTTTGCTGATGGCTACTTTATTGAGGTCAAAATGTACTTACTATGACTGCGATATGGGATTGTCCAACCTAACTATTTTAAGACGAACACGTTAACTGTTAGTCACTCTGAATAACAGTGTCTGCTAAATGACTCAAATGTATACTAAAGCTTTTGTTTCTGTTTTGTTGTTGAGCTGCGTCATTAATGGATTCTGCTGTGTGCTTTGAGTCATTGTGAGCTGTGGATGTGATTGGGATAAAAATAACACTTCGCCCACTCCTCTGATGATGGAGAATACGCAGAGCCTCAGTACGAGGGAATAGTAGATACAACACAGCTTGCAAGACATCTTGGGTCAGATAAAAATCAAACCCTCACACCAGAACATTTGAGTTTTAGCTAATAAACATTGACTTAACTGCATCACTCAAATGTGATTCATACTTTAAAAGAGAAGGAATAATGGGATTTTCCACAGAGCAGGTTAGATTGAATTCTGGCCCTGGTGCATGCAATGATGAATACTGAGGTTGGACAACAGCTCACAGATCAATACGCTCCTAAAGGCAGTTGGCTAAATCAATAAACCAATCAAATACCTCAACAATGCATGCTGTGTCATCAAGTCCATTTTTAGTGGCTAAACAAATGACTACTGTTTCAATGGGATTCAGTAAAATAATGAAAATAGGACATTTCAAACTGTTCTGCACAAAAAGGATAAACTGTCTATTGTTTTGTCTTGTAGTCACCACATCTGATGTGAGATGTAGAATAATGTAGTATGTTTGGTGTCTGTAAAGTAGATTTTTTTTAATGCATTATATTTATGAAATGACTGAGAAACACTTCTAGCCATATTGATGCTGAAAATGGCAGGCGATAACGTCAGATACAACACTGACCTCTGCTGGTGACTGAAGCTGATACGTCCCTGAAAAATCTGAACAGCAACGAGAAATCTAGGGGTGATGTAACGGTAAACTCATCATCAGACACATTAAAGGACTTATAAGTTCTCCTGAGCAGAAGCACAGAATCATCAAAAACTCTCAAACAATTCCTAAAAGCACACACAACTCATCTGGAATGACATACAACATTCTAATCTGCAGTAACATTCTCTATTATTATGGTAGTGGTGGTGGTGTGGGGTTCTCTCCCCATACAGGAACATGTGACTGGAGAGAGAAACAGAGAGAGAGGAGGAGGAGGAGACAAAAAAGGGGGAGTACAAAATCAAAGGAGTCTTTGAAGCGGTGCACTGCTCCAACTGAAGGTCCCACTGCAATCTGCAGTCTGCTGGCTACCTGAACACTGCACCTTGGTGCATAGAGAGAGGGAAGGGGATGGAGGAATGGATGAATGGAGAGAGGGGGAAGGGGATGGAGGAATGGAGAGAGGGGGAAGGGGATGGAGGAATGGAGAGAGAAGGGGATGGAGGAATGGAGAGAGAAGGGGATGGAGGAATGGAGAGAGAAGGGGATGGAGGAATGGAGAGAGAAGGGGATGGAGGAATGGAGAGAGAAGGGGATGGAGGAATGGAGAGAGAAGGGGATGGAGGAATGGAGAGAGAAGGGGATGGAGGAATGGAGAGAGAAGGGGATGGAGGAATGGAGAGAGAAGGGGATGGAGGAATGGAGAGAGAATGGGATGGAGGAATGGAGAGAGAATGGGATGGAGGAATGGAGAGAGAAGGGGATGGAGGAATGGAGAGAGAAGGGGATGGAGGAATGGAGAGAGAAGGGGATGGAGGAATGGAGAGAGAAGGGGATGGAGGAATGGAGAGAGAAGGGGATGGAGGAATGGAGAGAGAAGGGGATGGAGGAATGGAGAGAGAAGGGGATGGAGGAATGGAGAGAGAATGGGATGGAGGGAGAAAGGGATGTATGAAAGAGATTGAGAAGGTATAAATCATACTGCTGAATGTGCCAATACGATACGAAAGTAACACGTTCCTACGTCATACTTCTGGGTCATGTCCTGTAATCTCTCAACTAGGCTTCAAGATGATATATATATATACACACATATAACATTATATTCATATTTGTGTATTGATTTTCTCATAATGCCTCATTTGAACTCCTGCAGCCTTGTTAGCATGCTGGAGGGTGTCTGCTCGGGTTGAGGACTCATTGATGTGTTTAATATTCTATTTCTTTTGAAGATGGGCAAGCTGTTGAAAGTGAGACATATAAAGCTGGGAGTTGTAGTTCATGTGTGGAGTTCCAATTGAAACGGTTGTATCTTTTCAGCTCTGTGCTTCTTCTAGACCATAAAATACGTTGAAAGCCGGCATGTGGTAAGTAGATTCATTCGGAAACACGCATACATTTATTATACATCTCAAATTGACCAAATTTTTATGACTGAGGACGCAAATTTGAGGTTAATTCTTAGCCTACAAAACCAGGAATTGTCACTTTCATACCGTATAGTCATGGGAAGTTAACAAAAACGTTGGTGGGTGAGGAGTTAGAGACCTCCACAGCTGTGTGGTGTGCGTCTGGTGTATCTGAACCAGTGTGTGTTTCAGTGTTAACTTAATGTCTGACCCTGGCCTAAAGGGACATACAGATCATGGCTGTGTCTCCTGCTGCTAATCTGGGACTGAATATCTGCCATCCCACTGTGCAGGGCTGAATCTGAGCCCGGGCCAGACATCTGTGGACTGAAACCATAGCTCTATTAATATGAGGTTTTACTAGAAAGTACTGTGTGGGATATCAAATCCTCTGCATCAATATAGTCTAACTCCAACTGTCCAGCAATGAACCTGATATATACTGAACTAAAATATAAAAACGCAACATGGGCGAATTTCAACGATTTTACTGAGTTACAGTTCATATAAGGAAATCAGTCAATTTAAATCTAATTCATTAGGCCCTAATCTATGTATTTCATATGACTGGACAGCGGAGCAGCCATGGTGGGTCTGGGAGGGCATAGGCCCACCCACTTGGGAGCCAGGCCTACCCACGGGGGAGCCAGGCCCAGCCAATCAGAATGAGATTTTCCCTACAAAAGGGCTTTATTACAGACAGTTTCATCAGCTGTCCGGGTGGCTGGTATCAGACGATCCCACAGGTGAAGAAGCCGGATGTGGAGGTCCTGGGCTGGCGTAATTACACATGGTCTGCGGTTGTGAGGCCGGTTGGATGTACTTCCAAATTCTCTAAAACAACGTTGGAGGCGGCTTATGGTAGAGAACTTAACATGGAAAATTTCTGGCAACGGCTCTAGTGGACATTCCTGAAGTCAGCATGCCAATTGCATGCTCCCTTTTATTGTCCCCAGCAGAAGGTACACCTGTGTAATGATCATGCTGTTTAATCAGCTTCTTGATATGCCACACACCTGTTAGATGGATGGATTGTCTAGGTAAAGGAGAAATGTTCACTAACAGTAATGTAAACCAGTTTGTGCAAAAAATGGTGATATCTTATTGAAGGTTTAACAGTCGGAAAAACAATCCCCTGCAGTTCCACTGAATTCTAATTAATGAGTAGAAATAATAGAATATCCACAGTCTAATTGCATAGAGGAATGTTAACAGAAGAACATGTAAAGTGACGTGAGTGAACAACGCAAACCCTAAAAGGTGTGGGGGTGACGGCCCAGTGTGGGGGTGACGGCTGTGAGACCCCCCTTTATTCCAGGTGACAGTTCAAAGGTTGCTCTGGATGCTAAGCCTTCATTAAGGCCAGATCAGCACCGGGGCAGGACGCTGTCTGCGTGGATGGGAACTCCTGGGGATGGAACTCTCAGGCAAAGACATGGTTTATTCACATCAAGGGGGAGAGTGCATTGATCAACAGAACCTTTTCCTCATTTCAGAGTGGAACAAAGGTGTAAAACAGCAACATCAAGGTTGCAAGCAAAATCCTTTTTTTTTTTTTTACAAAATCATGAGGAAGAATGGATAACAGTAGAAAAACAATGTCCTTGGACAGTTTGTTACAAATCGATGTTTAAAATACCAAATGCACTTCTCCAGCCATTGGGATTCACTCTCCCCCTCTATTTCCATGTCTTTCCTACCATCTCTCACTCCCTGCCTTAAACTCTAGCTGAACTCTATCCCCTAGGTAAAGGCTGCCTCCACCAGCACCAAATGTTAGTTTGACCACGGTAAGCACCCACCCATGGAAGAGCTGAGTGACACACATACAGACAACTATATCCATCAGCTTGAGCTTCTCTCTGATTAAAAAAATATATATATACATGTCAAGTCTATGAGACAGAAACTAAAAAATGATATGCGTGCTTGTGGATACAAATGCAATCATTATAGCGGAGATTATATGACTATAGATACAAAAGACAGTCTTCACTGTACAACTGGATCCAGTCTCCCTACATCATGTGGATAAACTGGTCGACTACACCCCTATCTGGTGAGTATGACTTCTGCCACTTCCCCAGGGACAAAGAGGGGTTTTCTGATGCCTATCCGTCTCTGTCCATTACCCAGAGTGCTTTGGCACCTGTTCAGGATGACCTCTGATAACACAGTCCAGGAAAATAGATGGGGATCAGACTTAGCTGTAGACTTAAACTATCACAGGAGACTCACAGAGATGCCTCTAGTCTGGCCCAAGATGGCTATGCTTTTGTTCAGGGGTCAGCTGTCGAACACACGCAGTGCCATAAGGAGTCTACTGATTGTTGCAAAGAAATAGTCATTGCAGCTAACTATCAGTACCAACAATTAATAAACATAATCACACAAGTAATAAAAGCTGGGTGACTGTTCCATTTGACACCCATACCTGCTGCAAACAAATTGCCCTTTGGGATTTCTACTCTAGTCTAATCTAATCTACGAAGAGTATGTTCGCCTCCCTGTGGACAAACAGAAGCGCTTCACTGCCGGGACAGTAAACACAAACAACTGAACATGGCTCGTTTGAGCTTGGTCTAATATAATTAGATGACAAGGAAAGTTACACCTGAACACGGAATGTATAAACTTTAAATGCAAATCATATCGCTGAATGTGCAGTCACTTTTGCGTGATGAGAAAGAGAGCCCATTTGGCAAGTGACTGCTGGGCCTCTCTAATTGTGTGGGTTTCCTGGCACGGGCACACTGGAGGTTGCCTCTACTCCACAGAGTCAAAGTCAGGGTAGAGAGAGTACTTTTGTCTTCTGAACCGGCCAAGACTTGAATCAATAGCACTTCAATTGGGCTATTAGGCTGTTTAACCTCTAAAAGTTAGAGCTCACTTTGCTGGCACAAAACTACCTCCATACTTACATTCATTTGTATGGGTTACTTTCAGACGAGTCCCGGGACACTTGTGGGGGCCGTGGAGCAAAAAGAGAACACCATCATGTAGGCCAAACCGCTCGGACACTACAAACGTTTTCTTAGAAGAGCGATTTTCGGGATGTCTCCATGGTCTGATAAACGCCGCTGTAGCTCGGCCACCTCCCACCGCAGACGCGGGAGGGCGACATAGGCGGGTTGAGACGCAGCCCACGCAGAATGATATCTCCAGCTTAGACTCTTAAGGATCAAAGAACAAGATGCAAGTAGATGGGTTGTAGGAATGTGAAAAACATGATACTAATGACATAAGATATGTCCTTTCTGTTTGAGAAAAGAGATAACAGCCACACTGGACCAGAGCAACCCAACACCTATGACTGCTTCTCCTCTTACATGCCCCATACAACGGCTGGTGAATAGGAGAACCCTCTCCCTGTGACAAAGAGACAACACAGTCCTCAGATAACCATAGTGCATATAAGAATCCAAAAACACATCCGTCCTGCAGTTTCATCACCCCCGAGCTGCGTTCAGCATCTGCTACAGAGGTATAATCAGATATCAGTTCCCCTCTCCAGGTAGACAAACACAGAAAGACCATAAAGAGCTGCTCTGACAGACACAATATGTCAATATCGCCCTGGATAAAACCAAAACAATAGACTCTGTTATCTGGGTAGGGATCCTTCACACAATGAGCTCTGTCTGAGAGGCAGCTAACCCTGGCTAATCGAGACTTTTGAAATGTCACTCCATTTGAAATCATGAGCCGTCCGATTGGCCCTCTGTTTCTCACCGGGCTACCACATGCATATGCCCCGCTTCCCGTTTCCGTGACCACCATCCATAATTGAAAGACAGCCAATCAAAAGACTCTCCCTCTCGAGCTCATAGAGAAGCCAAAAAAGCAACTGCTCTTGGACCAGCCTTTGATGCAGAAACAGAGAGAGTACGAGAGAGATAGAGAGGAAGGGACCTGTCAGAGGATCTGTAAATGTCAAACTATGATTTATATCAGGATTAGAGAGTTCTCTGGGTTTGTATTATTGCTGAGCATCAGTCATCTATCAAAAAACCCTCTGGGGCTGTCAAAACACAGGCCCTTTCAAAATGGACCCTCTTAAACGACAAAGACAAAACATTCCATTTACACGATAAAAAGCCCCCCCCCAACATCTCATTTGCCTCCTGATCCAAATGAGTGTTACCACGCGGCACAGATGTTGCTGCTTTCCACTTCAAAGGCCACAGGGAGTGGACTGGAGGAGATAATGATTTGGGCCCATTACCAGTAAACTTCTCCACTGCTTTCACTGGAGGTTGGCCTCTATCTCCATGCTAGTACAGAGAAGAACACTGGTAAATCCACCAGGCCTATTGTGTGGTGGTGGTCACCAGGGTCTCCCCACCCTTATAGGCTGTGGCCTCTTCAGTACTAAACCGAGAGACTCCCTTTTAAAGGGCCATTCATATGCCAAACCAGTCTGACAGTTTTATTTGACTGGGCTGCTTGTTAACATGCTGAATAGCAGGGTGGGCCTGTGTTATGCAGATCAGGTCAGGTTACTGTGAGGACAGACGTCAGTGGGCTCTCAGCCCAACTCACCCCCCCCCCGCCAAACCCCCTCTCCTCTGCTTTTAGTCCAGCTTGGATTTCAATTTAGGGCTTGGTGCATACAAGAGCAGGCTTTGTCCAAACAGTATTGCAAATACCATCACTAGCATACTGTACAGTGCACATTAAGGTGCTTGGCAACAGGAAATTACTGCAAATGGGGACATTTTACAGAAATCAACTAACAGGAAATTTGACTTAAAACCTTCCCCATTATTAACTACAGGTCAAGCGATAACATTGAAAAACCCTTATCATTGACAGCAGTGCGCTAACATGTCTCGATGGAGCGTTGGGCGAGTTATTGCAGGAAGTTAAAACATACAGGTGCAGAGTTAAGTGGGTGACACGATTAGGCTGATCAGATATCTGGCTCACACACACCGTTCGTGTTAATAAGCTCTGTAATGAGTCTCATTAGTACAAAGGAAATCAATCAAGCCAATGGCTAGCATTAAAAATTCAAAGGAGCGCGTTGCACAAGTTAAATCCACTCCTGTCTCCCCCTATCCTATCCTGCCTAGAGCTGACAACTCTGTTTACACAGCACTATTGGCTCTCTGACACACTGGCAGTGGGGTTAGTAACATGCTGCTACTCTTCAGCAGAATGTTGCCAGTCTTGAAAAGATAGGTAGATTGAATTGGTCTGAAGCCAGAGGCAATGAATCAATACCACGAACTAGGCAGACACTTGTTTATTTAGAATAGCGAAGCTCACAGTAGCTCATTGGACTTTTCCTTAGAAGGAATGTGATTGGTTGGATGAAAGCTCAACAGTGGTGGATGGCGAATACGGTCAGTAGAAGGCCTGAATGATTTTAAATGGATGACACTTGACTGGGTTTTTAGTAGGACATGAATGGAGCCAGCAAACACAGTAAAACCACAGTGGAAGAGTAGGCATGAACCCCCCAGACACCAGCTTAGCGGAAGCTTCTTTATACAGCGCAGAAGAAGGGAAGAACGGAAAAAAACGTACCATCTCTTCCTGAAAACTCAAGCTCCTGAATATTTAGAAAAACATGAATATTTTAGAGAATTCAGAGCCATACACATATGTTAAAGTGTAGGGAATGGTAGGGGGATGTTGGTCTCAGCGCTTACTTAACCCAGTCCCTGGAGTTATTTATTTTTCCTGAGATTTCAACCCAGTTCTTAAATGGCCTGGCTCCGCCAGCCTCCCTGGCTCCCCCAGCCTCCCTGGCTCCCCCAGCCTCCCTGGCTCTCCCAGCCTCCCTGGCTCTCCCAGCCTCCCTGGCTCTCCCAGCCTCCCTGGCTCTCCCAGCCTCCCTGGCTCTCCCAGCCTCCCTGGCTCTCCCAGCCTCCCTGGCTTTCCTTCAGACTCACATTTTGCATGTCATCAAAGTGTGTGCTGCTGTGCAATTACATGTCTGACATCAGCAACCTTTAAAAATGTGGCTGTTTAAAGAGCTCATCCTGTTATAGAGAACTTGAAACAGTCACAATCTCCTCCCACACAAACACACGATGATCCTCATCAATAATGCCCCCAAGGAGACAATTCAAGGTCTAATTTTGGCAGTCTGGCAGGTCCCTGTGTTGACATAGAAACTGTTGTTTTGTCACTCTTAGTTAATAAACAGCAGGGTTGATATGGTAGCCAACCCACAATGTACGCACTCCCTTCTCCGATTCCCTAATCTACAACACCGAGGTCAGATAAAGTCCACATTCCAAATAAAACACACATATCTGTATCAATCGGCATGAAAACAGGCTTTCCTGAGAAAGAGAGGAAGAGACTGGTCGGAGCATTTTCTTTCCAAGAAGGAACAAAGGCGTTCAGTGAGGTTTGTAGCCATAAAGTTCCCCCATACCGTTCCAGCGTCTACACACAAAGCAGGGTTTCCACGACCCGTCTAAGAAATGTCCGCTGTCGGGTTAGTTTTTTCGGGAAAAAAGTGTACTTTTATTGCGGCACTGCAAAGGCAATTAAAGGCACATTCCAAAAGTTGACTGTTGTCCCGTAATGGTTTACAGAATGGAGGCCTGAATCATGATGATCCTCTGCCTAACATGCCAGCACCTCCCCTCCTCCCTCTCTCATTGTAGATTCGCTTATGGTGATGGCATGCTTCAGTTCGGCTGGCACCTAGCCAAAAGACTTTACTCAATACCCATTTAAAAAGACCTTCACTTGAAAAATGAGAAAAAAGCAGCAATAGTTCTGTTTGTCCATTTTGAGACGCCGTAGCCAGTATACACTTCCTTAAAAATAGTCTGAATTAATTTAACTCAAGAAATATGTCATAAATGTTTACGTTTTTGCTTCAGAGATCTTGGTCGCGCAATTTTACATTTAACTAAGATGTTTGGTTTTTCAATGAAAAAAATGTGCATTAAAAAAAAGTCACCTCTCGTTGAATGGCAAACTTTATTGAAGAATCCCTACCGTTGGCCAATCACCGACGGAGGGGGGTAGACTTAGGCCACGAACTTCGGCTTGCCCTTTGTGTGCCCGAACAGCCCCCCCCAAAAAACTTGTTGAAGTCCAAAACGTCACTAAATGTCATCATAATGTATGCACGAACTCCACTGAACTGTTTCAGCTGGGAATCATGCGGACGCCTTTAGACTGACCAGGCATTGCTTTCGTTAGGGCTGCTTACATTGCTGCTACAGACGACTCTTTAAGTGGAGGTGGCAGAGAGGGACTTCGTACTTCTTCTTGCAGGAAACAAAATCATGATGTAGGGGTAAAGTAATTGCTTTCAATTTAAAAAACTGTATTCCTAATTGAGGAGTGCCCTGATTTACCTAACATATCATACTAAATGGAGTGTCGCGGACTTACGTACAGAATAATACGAAATGCTCCGAGACCAGGTTGAACCACACCACTGCAGCATTCACGTGCCATATTCAGGGCAATGCATGTTTTAGTAATAACTCTTGTAAAGAGTTCTGGAAAACTCATGTTGTCTTAAATATTTAGCCTCTCCAAGAGTGACCCAAACACACACCGCTTATATGTGCGGCATATCAAAGACAAACTACCCAGCGCTCTTTCCTTTCACTCTAAAGCAAATACAACAGTTGAGAGCGTTTGTAGAATGTCTGCTTAAAGCTCTCATATTGCATGAATGGCTAAACTGTTGAGTTAGGGCACACAGATTCTGAACAATGCCTTGCCGACTCTGATAGGCACGGCTGAGTCCATTTAGCAAAAACAGGATGGCTTCAGTAACCCTCCAGACCAGTGCCTTGCAGAGGGGGAAGTGTCCACTGCATCAAACTGGCATAGAGACATGGTTCATACTACTCAAGAGCAGTATGTATTCAATTTCCTCAAGACGTTTTGTAAGACAGGGAGCAAATAGCATTCCACGGTACCAACTGGCACCACTGAAACTTTGAACTTAAGTGGACTGAAGTTTTTGGCTGGGAGGGGCGGAGGGATAACTAGCCACAGTAAGGGCAAAGATAGAGAGGGAGAGAGAGGGACCCTACCTCCATTTGTGCAGAGTGAAGCCGGGACACTGGTCTCCACACACGTTACACGGCTGTCCTCTCTCCGGCTCATCAAGGGTGTTCAGCTGGTGGAGAGATAACCTATATAGTTAATGGTCACATGATACCTGCTGTTATCGCTCATCTCTTCTAGATTCATCAAACACATGCTGTCTCTCACATGACAATTCACATTGGGACAGAGTGGGTTTACAAAAGACTTCAGAAGTCTGTCTAAATAGAAGACAACAATTATTCAGTCATAATTAGTCATAATCAAACCTAAAAAAAAACATTGAAATAATGAGACATTGCAATGACATCAAGCCTATATATGACTTGGCCCAAATTATTTTAAAGAGTAACTACTAAATACAGAACTCAGTAATAGTCGATTGCCTCTGGGTACATGTGTGGAACACAAATGAGGGCAAACACTTAGGAAAGAAATGTCTGGTGCAGTGAACTGAAAGACTTAAAATATAAAATAAAATATGCGTATTGGGGTAGATTCGGAGAATACAAACCAACGATTCTTACATCAGCGGGATAATGTTGCTTAAATGAGCCTTTGAATTGTACTGGTGGATGCGTTCTCTCCCGATCAAATGAGAAGTGCGAAGAGGACTAGGAATTTAACGTTACTGCTTTACCGATTAAGAAACAAAGTCCACAGACTGCAAAATAACATTTCATTTATATAGATTTAAACCACAACACAGTGTATCTGGACACCGGGATTAAAGAGCACGCCGTGGTCGCGTGCGCGTCATGCAACCGTACTGTACCACATTTCTGAAAAAACGTGGGATCCTATGGAAAAACTACAATTTTTATCACTCACCGATCTGCTGGATTCTCTCTTCTTGGAGCTGCGAGTGAACATGACCGTCTTGTTCCAGGACAGTGGGCTGAGAACTGGGACCAACAACGCAAAAGGGACACTTGGAGAGTGTCCACGCACTTTCGTAAACAAATCCCCACGGTGGCGCTCGACGTCCCTCAACCAAACAGAGCCCTCGCGGTCCTATCCCGTTACCCCGTTTCATTAATGAATGAAGGAGCGCGGTTTCCGGATACGACCGAGGGTGCCAGCTCCACCTTATTGCCTTTCTGCCAATAGAATCAGCTAATTCCACAGACGATGTTTATCTTGAAAGTAAAATATTGCAGGGAACACATAACTTCACACTGTCCTTATTAATTGCATTTCTAAAAGTAAAGTGTTATCCATATTCACTACATTCATTACGTATAATCAAAATATACGTGACATAAGTGAATTGTCAGAGCATTTTTCTAAAATTGAAGGGCATACAGAGCACGTGTTCTATCATGTAGGCCTAGAGTATGAAACAAACCAAACAGTAGATTAGTTGAGAAACTTTGACATTGCCTTGATCCTTCATGAGATCCTGCCATGCAAATTCTTCATCACTAGACTGTAACCAAGCCAACCCCTAGGTTACCAGGTTACCAGGAGAAACTCCCCTTTTCAAACAAGACTGAGGACACTGTAAAGTGTTGTCTCTCTGAGTGCTAAATCACACGAGGACAGAAATGATTAATTCTACCACCGTTTGTTTGACGAAGCATCTGACTTCTGCCTCCCACCCAGGGATTTCCCATTTCAATTTCCTGTGAGGTAATGCAGGCAAAGTTGGCTCTCCAACAAGTGCTTGCCATTTATCACCAGAGAAAAGCTTTGCAGCATTACCTCGACAGACAGACAGGCTCAATGCACTCGAGAGCGTTGAGTCCCAAGGCCTTTCCTCTCACAGGAGAATTCTTCAAGGAGAACAGAGCCATGTTAAGAATATCCCAGCAAGAATCTCCTTGCTCAGGGCTCTATTCACTTTACGGGGCTATTATGTATATTCTTCTCTTACCCTTCAAAGGATGGTATTATTAACTAATATATTACACAACTTTTTGAGTTCCCTCTTGGCTTTTCTCTATCTTCGACACCACCAGTGTACCACTGAGTTCACTAACGTTCTATGTTCTGAACTTGCTTCGCTTCCCACATCTGTTTTCAGGAGCTTTTGAATGTGACACAACGTTCAAATGACTTTGGCCAAAAGCAGCACTGATGAACGGAAGTGTAGAGAAAATAAAGAGACATAACTCTCTGCTGTGTCTTGGTGAGAGCTGTGACCTTCAGACACTTCCTCACACCTGTGTGTGGACTAAACAACCACAATGTTCCACATCAGCAGGCTCGAGAGAGAGAGAGAGAGAGAGAGAGAGAGAGAGAGAGAGAGAGAGAGAGAGAGAGAGAGAGAGAGAGAGAGAGAGAGAGAGAGAGAGAGAGAGAGAGAGAGAGAGAGAGAGAGAGAGAGAGAGAGAAGAAAGAGATGCCGAAAGAGATGAGACATAGAGAACGCACACACACACACACGCGCATGCACACACTACAACAGACACAAACATGAAGCTCCACATTGTTTGTGTGTGTACAGAAAGCTGGAGGCTAATCAAACCTAGTTTAAGTTCAAAGCTGTCTGTGTCTAATTACCCAGGGGAGTGATCCTACACTTTATCTGTTGCTGGTTTTAGGATCATCTTGATTTCATCTAAATACAGGACCTACATGGCCTAAGGAGGGTCTAATAGTAGCCACCTTTACATGATTAGAAAAGACACATGGACAAGTATTACAATAACCCACCAGTGTTTACAGATAGGTAGGGCTGTGTTTGAAATCAAAGGAATCTCGTATATTTTTCTCATACATAGACTTATTATTTCCGGGACATGCCATTACCCTCACATTGTCAGTGTTCAGGAATAAAATGCCCTTCGTGTGAAGGTCAGAGGTGTCAGGAAAATACAGTAGAGACCTAGGACCTATAAGGACTGAGGTCACTACTTTAATCTGTGAGGGAAGGTCTGGGAATGTGTCTGAGAACAAACCCAGACACACAAACACACAGACACAGATACAGACAAAGACACAGACAGACACATGGACACACAGACACAGATACAGACAAAGACACAGACAGACACATGGACACACAGACACAGATACAGACAAAGACACAGACAGACACAGGCGTGCACGTGTGTGTATTGAGAGGCTGTGTTGTATTGCTACCCATCTGATTCCAAACAACTGCAAATATGGGGGGAAAACAACAAATATGGAATAACACCCAATGAAATGAAATTGATTTGAAATAGCATCCAGAACAAGATGATGACCTGACATAATTCACACCACACATATTCCACAGTGACAGATTCTCCAACCACTCCCAGAAGTAAATGTGCTCTGATAAATATGAGTGTGCAGTCTGCACAGCTCCACAAGGCTAACTGAAAGAAACAGCTACACTTGCTCTAATGCATAATTCAGAGGTTTCTCTCTCTGCACTGCTAAAGGGGGCCAATGTCAGAGCTTTGCAGATGGAACACTGCATACAAAGGTGCTTTTAGTACCAAGCCCACGGAGGGGTAATCTGTCTCTGGCTGATACCACTTAGAGGGCATGGTACAGGTCTCCGGTGGATGATATTGGGTGCAGGGACGCTGAAAGAGCCCACAGGGAATGAGGCAATGGTCCAGGTGGGACACTGCGGCTACTCTTACCCCCAGGCAAAACACTTTATCTGGACAGTTCCCATGAAAACGAGCTATTTACACCTACTCATCAGTCTGCTCCAGCTTGAGTATTGCCAAAAGGTGAGGGAGTAACGGAAGGGCAGTCGTGTATGAATTGTTGATAAGGTAAGATTGAGCTCAAGCCATAACATACAAGCACCTTGATATAACTACTTATGAGAACAGATCAAATGTGTGTGATAATGATCAAATGTACATAGATGTCCACTGAGCGATTCTAACTCATAAAGCGTATAAGAAATTCATTACTGAAAGAAGTTCATCTGTTAATAAAATAAGTCAACTTACCTGTTAGAGTAGTTGTTTGCTCTTCTTCCTTCAACAGTGATACGTGGAATTGGAGTTGTGAAGGACAATGTGTGTTCCTACCACCTGGGCTCTGCAGACAGGTGTTTGCCAGGTTTAAAACAGAACACGCCTACGTGAGGGATCCTTGGAGATAGTAAACAGTAACTAAATCAGGTGAGTCGGGGGGAACACACACGCACACACACACACACACACACACACACACACACACACACACACACACACACACACACACACACACACACACACACACACACACACACACACACACACACACACACACACACACACACACACACACACACACACACACACACACACACACACACACACACACCAAACAGACCACATTAGAGAAGCAACAAACTTGCCACCATTTAAACCCCACTAGACAGCTCTACTGTCAGAGATGTCAATCTAAAGGACAATGAGGGTGTAGTTAATACATTTACACAACAGTGAACACGATCCTTTTAAAATAATCAATATAATGCTCATAATAACCACTATATGAACCAATGACCATGACATATTACAGAGGACCTACATCTTACATGGGAAAACGTGAGATTTAGTGGGCTATGTAATTTAACCTGAGATGTGGGGGAATTTCCATACATCTGGTCCATGTAGGCTGCTACAATATATCTGATGTTATTTCTGTGATGATGGGTACTCTGCCAAACACCATTGGTTTTGTAAAGATAAAAGGCTAACATGGTAAATGAACTGTCCTGGTATGTTAGATCCCCAACGTACCTACTATATGGGTACAACACAAACTGTCTGGACACGAATACAACTGGTTTCATTTTGTTATAATTTTTCTGAGGGGCAAGACCAACCTTATTACATTGAGGGTACACAGTGTAACTACTGTACTTACCAATATAATTTCCCTGTGAGCATAAAAATCTGTCATGTAATTTCCAGGAACAGCACTTTTAAAACACAAGGTATTCTGGCTTGGCTCTGTCAGATCCTTCCGCTTGGTAGAATGATAGCGCTCTCCCACTTTCTCTCTCTTTGTCTCTCTCGCTCTGTCACGTCCTGACCTTAGTTCCTTTTTTATGTCTCTATTTTAGTTTGGTCAGGGCGTGAGTTGGGGTGGGCATTTTATGTTTTGTTCTGTGTGTTATATTTCTAGGTGTTTGGCCTGGTATGGTTCCCAATCGTTGTCTCTGATTGAGAACCATACATAGGCAGCCTGTTTTCCCACTATGGGTTTGTGGGTAGTTGTTTTCTGTTTTGTGTGTCTTCACCTTACAGAACTGTTTCGTTTCGGTCACTCTCTCTCTTTTGTTGTTTTTTTGGTTATTGCAGTGTTCCGTTTATTTATTAAAATGAACATGGACACTTACCACGCTGCGTTTTGGTCTGATCCTTCCTACTCCTCATCCGAGGAGGACAACGATCGTTACACGCTCCTCACTTATGCTACTAAAAGAAACATTCTTGAGTTTAACAGAGCCCCCTGGATCTATTGGCAACTAACAGTCATTGCTAAAATAATTCCGCTCGCTCCCCACAATACACCTGAGAGTTGGCACAAAAATGTAACATAGATTAAAGGACTTGTACAAACTAGCTGGCGCCTCAGCACACTACTTACTTGAATGCATATTCACGGCGCCCCACAGTCATAACATTGGCTTTGTATTCCCATGACAGGAAGTCAACAGTACAGGCTGGACTAGACCATGGTCACAGTACTGCACATTTTAGAGAAACCTACCAACCAGTAATTGCTGAGACTCTCATAAACAAACCAAACACAGGCAGTTAAACAATAAAGAATGGGGGCGTTAGAGTCAGATCCACATATGCACAGCATAAACCAGTTCTTTATAGTATGCTGGGGAAAATGCAATAATTACAAAGCGACAATTACGGAAAGCAATGTGAGCCTAATGGCAGAGGCATATCCTTTCATTGATTGGAGCATAATAGGCATCATAGCTTGTTACATCAAGGTCAGGTTTGTGTAGGAAAACAATGTATTAGCATAATATATGTGCCCATAGGAATGGATGAGCTGTGTCAGTGACTTTATTTCTTCTGATCCTTCCCTTATCTCATCTCATACATTAATCATACATTTCATGTCGTGGAATTAAACTACGCGACATATTACGCAGACATGACATATAAATCCGAACATTTGCTGGGAGAAATGGCTTGCCTGGAGCATACAAAGTGGTATGATTTGTAATAAAGAGGTATGTTTTATTTAGGTCACAATTTGCATTATAATTCATAATCATTTATGATTCAAAGGTACAATAAGCACTTGCATATTGAACAAAAGCATGTATGATTTCTTATTATAATACTTGTTAAGATCATTTAAAAGTAGAAAAACAATGGAAAAATACATAGATTTATCGAAAGGTCAACAACGAGGGAAATGTGGAATAAGATACAGTATATATAAACTCAGCAAAAAAAGAAACATCCCTTCGCAGGACCCTGTCCTTCAAAGATCATTCGTGAAAATACAAATCATTTCACAGATCTTCATTGTAATGGGTTTAAACACTGTTTCCCATGCTTGTTCAACAAACCATAAACAATTAATGAACATGCACCTGTGGAACGGTCGTTAAGACACTAACAGCTTACAGACAGTAGTCAATTAAGGTCACACTTATAAAAACTTAGGACACTAAAGAGGCCTTTCTACTGACTACGAAAAACACCACAAGAAAGATGCCCAGGGTCCCTGCTCATCTGCGTGAATGTGCCTTAGGCATGCTGCAAGGAGGCATGAGGACCGCAGATGTGGCCAGGGCAATAAATTGCAATGTCCATATTGTGAGACTCCTAAGACAGCGCTACAAGGAGACAGGACGGACAGCTGATCATCCTCGCAGTGGCAGACCACGTGTAACAACACCTGCACAGGATCGTTATATCCGAACATCACAACTGCGGGACAGGTTCAGGATGGCAACAACTGCCCGAGGAGTGCACCAGGAGTGCTGTTCACTGACGAGTCACAGTTTTGTCTCACCAGGGGTGATGGTCAGATTCGCGTTTATCATTGACAGAATGAGTGTTACACCGAGGCATATACTTGGAATCAATTTGGAGGTGGAGGGTCCGTCATGGTCTGGGGCGGTGTGTCACAGCATCATCGGACTGAGCTTGTTGTCATTGCAGGCAATCTCAACGCTGTGAGTTACAGGGAAGACATCCTCATCCCTCATGTGGTACCCTTCCTGCAGGCTCATCCTGACATGACCCTCCAGCATGATAATGCCACAAGCCAGACTGCTCGTTCTGTGTGTGATTTCCTGCAAGACAGGAATGTCAGTGTTCTGCCATGGCCAGCGAGGAGCCCGGATCTCAATCCCATTGAGCACGTTTGGGACCTGTTGGATCGGAGGGTGAGGGCTAGGGCCATTCCCCCCCATAAATGTTCCGGAACTTGCAGGTGCCTTGGTGGAAGTGTGGGGTAACATCTCACAGCAGGAACGGACAAATCTGGTGCAGTCCATGAGGAGGAGATGCACTGCAGCACTTAATGCAGCTGGTGGCCACACCAGATACTGATTGTTGCTTTTGATTTTGACCACCCTTTGTTCAGTGACACATTCTTCCATTTCTGTTAGTCACATGTCTGTGGAACTTGTTCAGTTTATGTCTCAGCTGTTGAATCTTATGTTCATACAAATATCTACACATTTGCTGAAAATAAATGCAGTTGACAGTGAGAGGATGTTTCATTTTTTGCTGAGTTTATAAATTGTTACATAAATATAAGACATAATATAATGTTCAAATAATCCCTTAATTTTAACACCTGAGAATACATATACAATCTGGATCATCAGATATTCACAATCAGACTAAAGTTTCAATCCCTTTTCACTGGAGGATATTATTTGGACAATAAAACATTTAACGTTAACATTTAACATTTTTTACTTAATTAAATCTAAACTAATATGATTCCAAGGATAAATTCAGAATGGCTATCGGTTACAACGGTGTGGAATTCCCTTTTAGCGAAAGGTTGGACGGAACCATGACAAAGTAAGAGTTGCACTGTCATGAAAATGTCCTGCTGATATTCTCAAGGCATCATTAATTTTTTTTAAAGGCAAATGTAGCAAATATGGCTTTGTCCTCTGAATCTATCTCAGGTACCAATGTCCATCCACCCCGCCAAACCCTGTCAAACAAATAAATACACACGAGAATAACCTCACATGTGTACAGTAAGTTGATATACTAAACTTCCTTATGACATCACAGTCACTTACATTATTCATTTTGGGATAAGTATCTTATCATGTCAAAAGAATCATACAAATTATTATAGTTATTATTATTTGTCATTCACTTTCACTTTCTATAAAAGTCTTGTAAAAAAAACATCTAATTAAGGGCATTGGTTGCAAACAGTATATAAGATAAACACACATTCAAACAGAAAGTACCCTGATATTGTCAAAACACTTTACATCACACAGCAAAAAAAAATGGACTGACTGTTGAAAGGCAATAAGATAAAGGCTGAAAAAAGGTACAGTAAGCAGTTCTTAGAGGCAGCATTTGGACACCTAGACCTTTAAGACATCAACCAATCTCTATGGAACACTGGTGTTGTTATAGGCCTGAGGTAAACTCTGCTTGATTCATGTAGTTATAGCCATGGGAATACGGCCTCTTTCTCAAAACTAAGGAATAACGGCTATTCCCTGTCACAACACCTGAGAGACCCAGAACAAACAAAAGGTGAGTCTTTCTGATGCTTTGAAACACATCTCTCTGGATCAGCCTGCAAGCCTTTCCTCCCTCTCCTCCTCTAGGTGTCTCTGCTCTGACCTTCAAGCCCCCCGGGGCACTTCCCCTGACACACTCCCTCTGGGTAGGTGACACCTTGTACTTCCACGGATAAGTATGAAATGTTAAGGTTCTGCATCACAACTTTCATGTCATTCACTTTTCTCTCTCAGCAAAAATATTAAAGTATGTCCCACCAAGGCAGGGGTTCTCTCTCTCTCTCTCTCTCTCTCTCTCTCTCTCTCTCTCTCTCTCTCTCTCTCTCTCTCTCTCTCTCTCTGCATATGGCCCATCTCAGGGTTGTTCCTCTGTGGTAGTAACACCTGGCTGGGTCTGCCTCTGCAGCAGCTGCCTGTGCTAGCCTTCGACAGCACCAGCATTCCCCCTGGCTGTCCCAGATCGACCTTTACAGCACACTGCGCTACGGTTCACTGTGCCGTCTCTGTCCCTGTACCACACCTGACTAATGTACCACCAGCCCACTGATCACCGCTGGCGACTGTGTAGACCAGGTAATTAGACCAGCCTAAACAGCCTTCACTCTAAGACCCAGGTAGGAACATACAGTAGCACTTACTACACGGGTTGGAAAACACTCAGGCACTGAACAAGGTTGGATAGTGACACCATACGGCATAAGAATAAACAGGCTGAAGGATGCAGCTACGAGTGTAAAAAAAAGAAGTACATACAAAGTGCCCACGTCCGTACACACAAACGTGAAGCAAAACGTCTCCTTCTGCATCTGAAGGCATAGAAGAGCCAGGCTGCAACACTGCCACAACAACGCAAGAAACACAAGCAACTACTCTGGACTGAATATGTTAAATATTTCTAAGGCACATTTTTATGTTCGAGTTAATGCAATGCGAATAGATGTCCATGGTGTTTGTTGCAAGAAAGAAAACACAATCCTTAAATTATCTTACAATACAAAAATAAATGTTGAGTATATAGTATAATAAATAAGTCATTTACCATGTTATGTACAGTACTTACACCTGTTCTATTGACATATTTACACATTGGAGGGAATAGAGGTCGTTTGGAGGATGGAATCCTCATTACTGTAGCACCACTGAGAGGTTGGACATCTTGGCTTGAAGAGCGCTGTGAAGAGAGAAAGGGATGCCAAAACCACATACTTTACTATACTATACAAACACATGTTTACGATGAGGAGGGGAATGGTGGTACACATAATAACAGACTGATGCTATAAAACACGATATATTTCTAAAGAATAGTTATTATTACACACCTGGTTAAACACTGTAGATTTAGGCCACTGTGATGAGCAGGTAAGAGCCGGAGGACGGAGTGCATTTCCCACAGTAACCCCCACACATTCCTGTTACTCTGCTGCCATCCTGTGGACAAACGAGGAACAATATTTACTCTGCTATAATGCAGTTGTTTTTTATTTATCGCTTTGGTGCAAAGTATGTGGTACATTTTCACAATTCTTAGTACAAAATTCAAAACAGATCATCAAAAGGGCAGTTGTTTCAAAACTTTAAGCACGTTTTGAAACAACTAAGTACAACAGACAAATCAAATCAAATGTTATTTGTCACATTTGTCACGCGCCAAATACAACAGGTGTAGTAGACCTTACAGTGAAACGCTTACTTACAGTGTCAGTGTTTCATATAGAAATACGTTTCACATTGCAATACATGCTCAGATAATGCAATTGCCTTTCACAATGCAACGCTCACATGACTTTTGATATGATTCTCTTCTCTTTGTACTATTGTACTATTACTTAATCTGACTGCTCCTATTTGATCATCACTTAGCCATTTGATAAACCTGTAGATGTCACATGTAAACCGGTTGGTCTACTACAGATTTTGAGAACTACTCAGCTCACATTGCTTTATTAAAATGGCAATGGCCAATAGAGTATCGACGTTTTTAACCAAAGACACAAAAGTCCACACATTTGGTATGTGACCCCAGTGGGAATCGAACACCCAACTCTGGTGTTGCTAGAGCCATGCTCTTATGAACTAAGCCACATACGGGACCACTACGCAAGTACAATACAATACTGTAAAATACAATACACAATCACAATACAGGCGGAAGATGTATGATTGACAGCGTACCACCCCCCTCCAAGCCATGGATGAGGCATGCAATGGTTTCAATCCAGACCTACAGTATGTCAGGCTTGGATTGGCTATGCCAAAAGGTTTTTCACCAGGTGCGTGAACATTGAGGATATGTACCGCGATTTTGATGAGAACCTACGGCCAAATGCTCAAGACAGGCTTGATGCAAACTAGTGCCTGCTAAACATTGTTTCTTTCATTTATTTCATTTAATTATATTGTGAAATAAGTCTTCAATGATCACAACTTTGATCACACAAATGATGAAAATGTGATGTTTTTTATATGTTTATGGGTAGTGCAAGTGTATTGCATAATGTACAGCACTGTAGCATACTACATTCAAAGGACAATTTTGAAACATGTTTCTAGCATTTTTTGTTATTTGACTTTAAACTGGTTGTTAAAAATAACCAAATTGAGAAGGTATAATTATTTGGTGTTTTGGTGATTAAACTAATGTACTCATTATATTTCACAATGAACTTGTATTTTAGATCAATGGTTGTGTGTTGAGAGATGTCTGCAAACAGAATGAACACACAATGAAAGCTTTTGAATGGAAGACTGGCTGCGTAACAAGTGCTACCAGTTTGAGTTTTGCACTACGAGTTTTGAAAATTCACCACATACTTGTGAAAATAGAACCAAAGCGACAAACCTGTAAACAGGATACCACATGGTTTAGTGACAGTAACACAAATAACAATGTATCCACTCATTTATCATGATTTCAGGGTTTGGTCTTTTGTTTTCGGTTCTCTGTGACTACATTGTAAAGGTTTTACACAAAAATGTAAAATGTCGTAAATGAGAACTTGTTCTCAACTGGCCTACCTGGTTAAATAAAGGTGGGAGGAAAATAAATGGGGCCTCTTAATGAATTACATAGAAAAACACAGTAATAACATATCATTAGCTAAGCACAGATGCAGAACACTCAGCTTAGAAAGGTTGAGAAATACACAGGTAAAACATTTCCTCAGAAATCTATCCCACGGAATGAATAGGAGCGGCATTTCCTCTGAAGTTTGGCAACTCTCATCTTGAGTGCCCTCCAGCACACTTGACTTAAAACAACCAGTGTTCAGCTAACCTTGAGTGTCCAAAGCTCCACTGGCTTTGAGACAGATTCAACCTTTTTCTCCCTGCCAATAGTGGTCTTCAGCCTGATCTCCATTACAAAACCAGGAGGGCCCACTTCCCTCGGCAGCTGCCCAATAAGGCTCCTCTCTCACCAGTCACATAGCAGCACATTTCCTTTATATGATTTCCCTCAGCGGTTTACCCAAAAGGCTCAGACTTTTCTCTTTCCATCTACGCAGGCCAGCCCCTTTGTCTCATTGGGCCACGGTTCCAGGGGACCTGCTCTCACTTGGGGCCAAAGCCAGGCCTCTGGTACTTTTCCTTTTTCATTTAAATAACAGTGGCCAACTGTGAACTTTAACACCTTCTCACCAAGCAACTGTTTTGATTATGCTATTCACAAGTCCTCACTGTTAGAATTAGCTATGGAAAATCGTCCCGATGCTGAATCTAGTTGATGATCCCTGCACTAGTGTTACAGTCGGAAAACAGCATTAAGGCACCAGGGGAGTCTGGGATACAGAGTCCACTTGGGCCAATGCCCAGAGCAGAGGCCCCTCTGAAGCCAAAAGGAAAGGAGGGAGGGAAGGATGGAGAGAGGTAGGGGGGGGTAGGGGGAGAAAAGAGGGAAGGAGGGAAAGTGGAGAATGATGTTGTCTGAAACCAGAAACGTGAATATAAGATGCTAATCTAAATCACTCCGCCCATGATGCTGTGTGAATGTGCATCATATTTTTACCTGGGATTTGTGTATATCAGCAACTGCATAGTTTCCTTGGGAGATCCACTTGGTTTCCTCAGCGAGCTGGAAGCCTGTCCCTGAGAGGTTGATGCTGAATCGACCCTGAGGAAACATAGAAGTAGGGAGGAGGGAGGGAAGAAGAGAAAGAGAAAATGAAGAGAGAGCGATAGAGAGAGGGGGAGGGAGAGATATCAGCACCCCCCCCCACTACGCCAACCACAGAAAGCAGTAGAGAGCAGTTTACTAACATGCAGCAGCTGCATTTACGTTTCATCAAAGCCCAGCTGATATAAGCCAGACAAAACCCATGGACAAATACCAGCCCCTTTACGGTACCAACAGCTATAAACAGAGCGGGGTAGATCATTCAGCCAGAGGTAAGCATCTACAGTTGAGTGTCTCTTGAAACTCTAGTATGGAAGCATAAATACGTATTTGTCAAGTTCACAGAGCATGGTGTAGTGCAGCGTTTTCCATAACTCAATCCTCGGGTTCCCAAGGGATGCACATTTTGTTTTTTGCCCTACACAACACTACACAACTTATTCAAATGATCAAAGCTTGGTGATTAGTTGGTTATTTGAATCAGCTGTGTAGTGCTAGGGCAAAACCCCAAAAGTTCCCCCAGGGGGGGCCCCAGGACCAGGTTTGGGAAATCCTGGCGTAGTGTATGGCTAATTTAAATGTGTGGATAAGTGGTGTGTTGTGTTGATGGAAATGAAAAACATGTTCACTAACTCTTGGCAAACAATAGAATGTTTCTTTATTAACTTAGCAAAACCAACATGTTTTGGCAAATAGCTTTCATTGTCATTTTTTTGTTTTGACTTGGTGCTGCCTATCTTGGCCAGGACGCTCTTGAAAAAGAGATTTTAAAATCTCAATGAGCCCTTCCTGGTTAAATAAATCAATTGGGGTCTTTTTGGGTCATTGGAAACACGTCTCCTGAAATGAGTCGGAAGAGGGGAGGAAAAGTGAGGGGAAAGCAGGTGAACCGGTGCCTTTAAAAGATGTAGGACTGCAGTCTGCGACACCACGGAGACAAATCATACATGTCATCAGAAAGTATTCATACCCCTTCACTTATTACATATATTGTTGTGTTACAGCCTGAATTCAAAATGCATTAAATATGTTTTGTTTCTCAATCATCTACACACTATACCCCATAATGACAAAGTGAATGTAAAAAAAATGGAGATTTTTGCAAATTTGTTGAGAAGGCAATAGAGAAATATCTAATTTACATTAGTATTCACACCCCTGAGTCAATACATGTTAAAATCACATTTGGCAGGGTTTACAGCTGTGAGTCTTTTTGGGTGACTCTCTATGAGATTTGCACGCCTAAGTCAAAACCGTAACTAGACCACTCAGCAACATTCAATGTCGTCTTGGTAAGTAACTTCAGTGTAGATTTGGCCTTGTGTTTTGGGTTATTGTTCTGCTGAAAGGTGAATTTGTCTCCCAGCGTCTGTTGGAAAGCAGACTGAACCAGGTTTTCCTCTAGGATTTTGCCTGTGCTTAGCTGTATACAATTTGTTTTTATCCTAAAAAAACTCCATAGTCCTTCTGATGACAAGCATACCCATAACATGACGCAGCCACCACCATGCTGGAAGATATGAAGACTGGTACTCTGGTGATGTGTTGTATTTGCCCCAAACATAATGGTTTGTATTCAGGACATAAACATAATTTCTTTGCCTCATATTTGTAGTTTTACTTTAGTGCCTTATTGCAAACACTGTCAATTAGGTTAGTATTGTGGAATAACAACGTTGTTGATCCATCCTCAGTTTTCTCCTATCGCAGCCATTAACCTCGGTAAATGTTTTAAAGTCACCATTGGCCTCATGGTGAATTCCCTGAGAGGTTTCCTTCCTGTCCGGCAACTGAGTTAGGAAGGACGACTGTATCTTTGTAGTGACTGGGTGTATTGATACACCATCCAAATTGTAATGCATAAGTTCACCATGCTCAAAGGGATATTCAATGTCTAGTTTTCTTTTCTTTTTTTACCCATCTACTAATAGGTGCCCTTCTAGGAAAACCTCCCTGGTCTTTGTGGTTAAATCTGTGTTTGAAATGCACTGCTCGATGGAGATGTGTGGGGTAGAGATGAGGTAGTCATGCAACTTGTGACTTGTTAAGACATTTTTTTTTTAAAACCTGAACTTATTTAGGCTGGCCATAACATAGAGGTTGAATACTTATTGACTCAAGACATTTCAGCTTATCATTTTTTATTCATAAACAAAAATGTCTCAAAAATGTCTCAAAACATTATGGGGTAATTAGAATTAGGCCAGTGACACAACATCTCAATTGAAGCCATTTAATATTCAGGCTGCAACACAAAGGCACTGTACCTGCTGCACAGTGGGAGCTGGATCGGACTGTGGGAAAGGTGACACATACACATACAGTAGAACCCCCTCTTCATGTACTGGCTGGAGCTTGTGCTCGTACACACACGTGTACACATAGACACATACACGCATGATAGCACACACATACACAGACACCCTCCACAGCCTTGTACCGGTGCACTCCCTCACACCACAGGGGGTTGGTGGTACATGAATTGGGGAGGACGGGCTTGTGGTAATGGCTGGAGCGGAATGGGTGGAATGGTATCAAATACATGGTCTCCATGCACTTGGTGCCATTCCATTTGCTCCTGTACCTCACACACTCCCCTGTCTCTGATATGAGGGCAGACCCCAGTTGAGGGAGACGCTGCACAACACCAGAAAGACATGGGACTAATACAGTCTCACATGCAGCATCTGTGGTGAGGGGAGAGAGTGTAGAGGGACAGCACATGGTGTGTCGGTTTGCCAGCTGTAGACAGGGTGTATTTGATGTGTGTTTGCCAGGGCTTGGTGTGTGTGTGTGTGTGTGTGTGTGTGTGTGTGTGTGTGTGTGTGTGTGTGTGTGTGTGTGTGTGTGTGTGTGTGTGTGTGTGTGTGTGTGTGTGTGTGTGTGTGTGTGTGTGTGTGTGTGTGTGTGTGTGTGTGTGTGTGTGTGTGAGCCGTCTCCTCTCACAGACTAACAGGATCTGATCTGCAGACACTGGCACAGGCAGGGAGTGTTTCCAAATCTCCCCTCAGACAGACGGGCCTCTCTGTCCTCAGGCCATGTGTGTCTGCTCTGCTCGGTCCCCACTCACAGAACACACCCCTGCTCTCTCTGTTCACAGTATCACCACACTCAGCATCTGACTAACCTCTTGAGCATTAGGCTCTGCTGGAACTAAGCACACATTGAACTCAACAGCACAATTGTATGGTCAGACACACTACCGAAGACACAGCTGGTAAACAAGATGAACCAAGACTAGTTAAGTCCATACAAGTCCTTAGTCCTAACCTCAGAACTCACACCCTAGTGAAGACTTGAGTCAAACCTTTTTAGTCTCCACTAGTTCTCTCCCAGCGGCTCCCTGGCCATGCAGTTCTTACCTGTGGACACCGGGCAGCGCTGTAGCAGTCTCCAGCTGTGGCAAAGGGAACTCTGTGGCCGTCGCGTGTGAAAGCAAACTGCCAGTCAATGGCTGAACGACAAAAGAGAGAAACAATGGCAGGACATATTAGTAAACATGACAGAAGCTTGGTGAAAAATGAATCGGGAACATAGCTCGGTCTGTTTGACTGGTCAGCATAACTACGACAGCTCATATAACATCAAAAGAACAGCCTGCATCTTCCAAAATGAGTACACTTTCACATAACCTGAATCCAGGCTTCCTTTTAGGGGTCACCATAATGGCAATAGCAGTATAATTCCATCTACTTATCCCCTAAGGCCCTTTAATTGTGTGCTCCTAAAAGACATCTTGATCCCATTAACCCCACTCTGCTTGGACTTAATGAAATGTCTATGTGAGGATAGAGAGGAGTGGGGAGGAGGCTCTGACTTCCAAGCATGTTGGGGGAGCCAAGCATGGTACTCTGACACTAGCTGGTTAGCATTGACATTCAGGTTGGTGTAATGAAATCTGATGTAGTGTGTGTGTGTGTGTGTGTGTGTGTGTGTGTGTGTGTGTGTGTGTGTGTGTGTGTGTGTGTGTGTGTGTGTGTGTGTGTGTGTGTGTGTGTGTGTGTGTGTGTGTGTGTGTGTGTGTGTGTGTGTGTGTGTGTGTGTGTGTGTGTGTTTCAATAATTGGTAGGCTAGTCTATGTGGCCATGCTGAATGTGTTCTGCAACTGGTTCTGGCCCACTCACTGATGATGTGCATCTTGCTGAGGTCCAGTCGTACTCTGGTGAAGGTGGAGAGGCCAGCAGCGGTGTAGTCTCTCCTGCACTCACAGTCCTCTCTCCTGGTCCCGTTAGCAGGGCACTGTGTGGGGTCTATCAGTCTGAAGAGAAAAAAAGCAACCAAGTTCATATAAAATGTGTCCTCCACACTTTTGACAGTGTTACATGATGACACGTGAAGTAATCCACAGCCCCATAGGTTGCTTTACCTGAAGCCAAAGACTTCAGAGTAGTTCTCTCCTTCTCCGGTCGTCAAGGTGAGGTACTCCTGCGGCCTGTCAGTCTGCATTCCTGCACAGTAGACCTGAGGAGGAAGAGGAGGTGGATAAGGAGGAAGGCGTGAGGAACGAGCCCAGAAATTAAAATCAAAACCTCTTCAGGATGACACACGCTATTTCTAAACCTGACCTGGGTTAGCCTGGTTCTCAAACGGACAGCCAGACAGATAGCCAGACAGAGAGTGAGACAGCCAGACAGCCAGACAGATGACCAGACAGAGAGCCAGCCAGACAAGACAGCCAGACAGAGACAGACAGACAGCCACATGCCAAAGCCAGATGTAGCCAGATCACTGGCCAACAGGTTTTTATTGACTGAGACAGAGAGCCAGACAGCCAGACAGAGAGCGAGAGAGACAGCCAGACAGAGAGCGAGAGAGACAGCCAGCCAGCCAGCCAGCCAGCCAGCCAGCCAGCCAGCCAGACAGACAGACAGACAGACAGACAGACAGACAGACAGACAGACAGACAGACAGACAGACAGACAGACAGACAGACAGACAGACAGACAGACAGACAGACAGACAGACAGACAGACAGACAGACAGACAGACAGACATATAAAGCCATGTATGATCACTGGCCAACAGGTTTTTATTGACTGATTCATTTACCATTTCCATTTGCAAAATAAGTCAGTAATCACTATATAAAATGTTATAAAACTTTGCATTGTGCACTTAATAAGAAAGATGATACCATGGTCTTACTTTGAGTGCTTTTCCTTGTACGTTGAGAAACTGTTCACCATCAGGCTGGACGCCAGACAGACTCTGGACGTCACTGCAGCTAGTGGGCAGATGGCCTAAGTGAGAGAACAAAGGACATATTTAGGAGAGGTATAGCTATGGTATAGAGGTTTATTACACATATACAGTATAACAGGAGTTATGGAGTCTGTGGAGGCTGAGGCTACTGTATGTCTACTCACAGGCAGGGCTGCTGCAGACTTTGCTGGCTTCTGGTTTAGTGTCTGAGAGACAACTGTCACTGCCTTGTCCCTCAGTAGACACACACTGCACTGTCCTCTCCATCACCCCACCTCCACAGCTTACTGAACACTGAGGGGGAGAGAAGAGCAGGTGTAAGGGAGCCTGCCAGGATGAAAAAAGCACTGAACATACTGTAACACTGATAATACATAGAGACTGGATGCCACTCACAGGTCCCCAGACTCCAACTCTCCACTCGTGTGTTGGAGGACAGGGTCTTTGGCTACACGGCATGTAGCTCTCAGGGGGGGTCCCAGGGCAGTTGGACAAAGACTGATGCCCATACTCATAGTTATCATTCCCAGCATGCACCTCACTGCAGGAGACTAGGCGTCTGTGGTATCCTTGTCCACAGCTGGCCGAGCACTGCCACAGGAGAGAGAGAATCCGGTATGATAACGACACTGCAATCAAGCACGATCAGATAGGACCGTAATGTTAGATAAGATTATTAAAGTGACATGGTTGCATTTTGAAACAGGCCCATTCATTGACTCTCACCTCTGTCCAGTCCCCTGTGATCCAGATGAACTCACAGACGTGGGTATTACAGCTCTCAGAGTCATCTGGCCTTCTCTGATCCACACAGAACATCTCATGGACCTCCTCCCCTGTCTGGTCCATACAGAGCACCGCTCGACGCCGGTGGCCCGACCCACACGACTTACTACACTGGAATGGAAGCGGGAACATCACAAACAACGGGAAAATCAAAGTTAATGTCGTCGAAAACGACCCCAAGATCCTTCCCATAGCCCTTATCTGAGTCCTCAGAGTTGAAAAGACTGAAGGGGTGGGTTTCTTTTCAGCACCAGCAAAAGGTTGGTTCCAAATGTCAAGGTGATTTATGTACAGATTTATTTGATGTTTGTTCTAAGACCGTTACCTACATCAAATATGGATATCAGAACAGGAGATCGGAGGCGGAAAACATTACTGAGCCTGACCACTAACGGTAATACTACAACACTAGGATTTGCACAATTTCAACACGTCCTTTTGACTTTCCGCAAGACTTCTTGCAGTATGTGACCTTGCTGATCTGACACAGTCTTGGACAAATATGCTGGAGGAAGAGTGAGAATTGCCTAAATAACATGATGGCAGTGTGCTTATGGACTTAACAGCAGTTGTGATGTGTTTATAGTCCGGACTGACTGAAGCTGAGTGAAGTCTCAGGCCGTCACCCTGGTTCTCTACATCCAGATGTATGTAGTAACTCAAGTGTTGTGACGCTGTGTTATGGTGGTAATCCAAGCTACAAGCTTTTTTGGAAGGGCTTAGAGAGGCATTGCCTTGCGTCAGAAACACCTAAGCTCTTACGAATGCACTCCAGCTGGTCTTCATCTACCTTATGTGTCCAACGCTGTCAAACAACTAAAATACCTGGAAGTGTTGTTGTGAGATGAGGAGCCATGGTGTGACTTAGTGGAAAGTAGCCTGCCATAGCAGGCTGTTGAGTTTGGACTCATGTAAAAACATTCTAAACGTGGTATTATAAAATTATATACTTCAACAGCTCAAAGTAGCCTATACTTACAAATACCTATACTGGACAGAAGGACAGAGTAACATAGCCTAGCTCGTATAATGATATATTACAACTCATAGTTATTAGAATGAGTGGCATAGCCTGTTATTACACGATATGGCGAGGAAAATAAAGAGCAGATTTCCACTAAACCCTTTCCTCAAGCTCTCAGGTTAACTGATCATATCGGCTGGTCCAGAAACTAGGCCCTACCCATAGCCCGCTTAAGCACTAGGCCTAAAAAAATGACAGGATATGGCGGAAATGAACATGTCTAGCTGTCAGAGCACATGTTTCAGCTATTGCTGTAGGCCCCCTACCTATACCATTCTTTTAAATCTGGATGAAGCATATTGAGGTATAGCAGTAGCTAAACAGACTAGAAAGGCACAAGAAATTCCCGCATCTGGAACTTTAGCTGAGGCAACATGACCTAGTCTCGAAAACCCTACCCTAGGCAACAGTGACTGCTTAGGGTCGAGTTTTCGAGACTGAACTTGACCCGCCAAACGTCCCACAGCAGCAGGAGGTGAACTGCCATAATTACCTCCAGCTGTTTGCAGCGTGAGGGGGTGCCGAGCTCTCCCAACTAATTAGGCTACACTCTCCTCTGAGTGCAGTGATTTCATGCTGCTTGTTGACCTAGATTTAAGGCTTCCTGAATAAAAATACTAACCCCAACCAACATAGCCTGAAAGCAGTGTTTGATAACTTGCCGATCATGGGCCTATCTTACCTAAAGAAAATTAGTTGATGAGATCAGATTGGGTTGAGGTACTAGGTTCAATAAAACATTTCTTGAGAAGTTGAAACACAGTGTGCCTCTGAAGCCCGTATCCAGTATGTTTTCAGCTCTATGGGCCTACTGTATTTGTAAAGGAGTTGAATCGTGCATATGAGAGAAAGGGAGTCATCTGATTTTTATCACAGGCACTGCTGTCATATGGATGAACTTTTGTGCCTTTAGTGTCAAGCAAACCTTTTGAATTTGAGAACTAAATTCTTATTACAGCAAACAAAAATACTGATATTGAAAGCAAAACATGAACCCAAAAATATTGAGTGTAAAATTAATAATATTGCAAGGAAATCTTTTTGAAAGGCAAGACAAAGGAAATGTAAATGAACGCAAAAAAACCAAACATTTTCAGTGAAACGCTTCCCTCTTTGCCTGCAATTTTGTCTATATGTGTTTAAGTTACTCTGCCATTTGCTTTCTCTGCCTTTTTTTGCATTTGAAAAGTTTTGGTATATCATTTTGTGTAGGTTGGTTTAGAGGGAGGCATAGATGATGTGTATCTATTGGTCAACCTGTTTTGGAGTGAAAGATCAACCTCATTTTTTAAAATCCCAGCTAAAGTTAGCAGCTTAAAACAATGGCCAGTACAGCTATGTTCAATAGCTACCTAGCTAGCTGGCAATGCTGAGAAGCAAAAGTGTTTTCTGCTAACTAGCGAGCTAGTGTATGAAAAAGCTTGATTGATTTTTATTTATTTCCATTTTGGACTAAAAAAAGGGCTCAATGGCTACTAGCTAGTCACTGGGACTGACTAGCCTAGCTCGATAGCATTAACTTTACATTAATGAGGACATCGGGAAACACACTTCTTTTGTGTCTTGTAATTTCACATTTAGAAAATGTATTGAAACTATTTGCAAGCTAGCTAATTAGCATAATTCAATCATTTCTATCACAGCCAGCAAGCAAGATATGATGCACTGAAGTTACTCTAGTGGTATGTGGCTGTTCAAGAACAAGGGCACTACTAGGGGACTTCAGTGCTGTATGGCCTTGGGGTTTCAAGAGCTAGGGCACTACTGTCTGAAAGCTTTTAATTAAGAGTACACTGTACAGTGTGCATGTACTATAGACAATTTTGTTAAGCATGTGTTTATTATTTTGCGGCCTGGCTCTCACACTGGCTGTGTGTGTGTGTGTGTGTGTGTGTGTGTGTGTGTGTGTGTGTGTGTGTGTGTGTGTGTGTGTGTGTGTGTGTGTGTGTGTGTGTGTGTGTGTGTGTGTGTGTGTGTGTGTGTGTCCATCTGTCTCTCCTGTCTGTCTGTCTGTCTCTCTGTCTGTCTGTCTGTCTGTCTGTCTGTCTGTCTGTCTGTCTGTCTGTCTGTCTGTCTGTCTGTCTGTCTGTCTGTCTGTCTGTCTGTCTGTCTGTCTGTCTGTCTCTCCGTCCGTCCGTCCGTCCGTCCGTCCGTCCGTCCGTCCGTCCGTCCGTCCGTCCGTCCGTCCGTCCGTCCGTCCGTCCGTCCGCCCGCCTGTCTGTCTGCCTGACTGTCTGTTAGTAGTTCCAGATGTGGCTGGATAACAGCGGAGGGCATTTTCTCCATGTAGGAGCTAATCCTCATGGAATTCCTCTATACCTGCTGTAATATTTATCCTATATTAGGTAAGCCTGCTACTACTTGGATAGATAGTAGGTAGAGGTTGCAAGCATAGGGGTAGATCACGTATATAGTATTTTACTCTATGGTTGCAAGTCATTACAAGTCTTTACTTGGCACTGATTCTACTCATAGGCAGTACCAATTTGGTTTGACCTAAAAGTAATGTTACATCCTGATAAAAACAGAAATACCTTATTTACATAAGTATCAGACCCTTTGCTATGAGACTCGAAATTGAGCTCGGGTGCATCCTGTTTCCATTGATCCTCCTTCTACAACTTGAGATGTTTCTACAACTCCACCTGTGGTACATTAAATTGATTGGACATGATTTGGAAAGGCACACACCTGTCTATATAAGGTCTCACAGTTGACAGTGCATGTCAGAGCAAAAACCAAGCCATGAGGTTGAAGGAATTGTCCGTAAAGCTCAGAGACAGGATTGTGTCGAGGCACAGATCTGGGGAAGGGTACCAAAAAATGTCTGTAGCATTGAAGGTCCCCAAGAGCACAGTGGCCTCCATCATTCTTAAATGGAAGAAGTTTGAAACAACCAAGACTCTTCCTAGAGCTGGCTGTCTGGTCAAACTGAGTAATCGGGGGAGAAGGGCCTTGGTCAGGGAGATGACCAAGAACCCGATGGTCACTCTGACAGAGCTCTAGAGTTCCTCTGTGGAGATGGGAGAACAATCCAGAAGGACAACCATCTCTGCAGCACTCCACCAATCAGACCTTTATGGTAGAGTGGCCAGACAGAAGCCCCTCCTCAGTAAAAGGCACATGACAGCCCGCTTGGAGTTTGCCAAAGGGCACCTAAAGGACTCTCAGATCATGAGAAACAAGATTCTCTGGTCTGATTAAACCAAGATTGAACTCTTTGGCCTGAATGCCAAGCGTCATGTCTGTAGGAAACCTGGCACTATCCCTACAGTGAAGCATGGTGGTGGCAGCATCATGCTGTGGGGATGTTTTTCAGAGGCGGGGACCGGGAGACTAGTCAGGATCAAGGGAAAGGTGAACAGACCAAAGTACAGAGAGATCCTTGATGAAAACGTGCTCCAGAGCGGTCAGGACCTCAGACTGGGGTGAAGGGTCACCTTCCAACAGGACAACGACACTGGAGAGACCTTAAAATAGCTGTGCAGCAATGCTCCCCAGAAGTCCCTGACATCTGTACTTCCGAGAGGAACTGAAGCCACCCGAGATCTCTCAGGAATCATTAGGGATGGGCGACTCGTTCACTCTGGAGCCTACGCAACTGGGCAGAGCTCGATTATCGTCTAAGGAACGTTTAACGTAGGCTGAGCTCCAACAGTTGTCTGTATTGTGGTGCTGCGGGTCATTACATAGCCACCTTCCCAGTAAAAGACCAGGCTCATCACTAGATACGAGTACACTGGTGGGCCAGACTGGGAGTTTTCTAACGTTACCCGTATTCCTTTTCATGTTATCCTGCTGTGGGGTGACCGGTCTAAATCTCTCTGGGTGCTCATTGACTCTGGGTCTGATGATAGTTTTATGGACGCTACTCTGGTATCTAATCTAGGTATCTCCTCACAACTCCTCTCCGTTCCCATGGACACCAGAGCACTGGACGGACCCTCCATTGGCAGAGTCACGCACAGCAGAGTTCCCACTAACCTGCGGGTATCAGGCAATCACGGTAAGTCCATACAGCTTCTCACTCTGGATTTTCATGGCTCCTGAGGCACAACTCCCTTATTGAGTGGACCACTGGTTCTATCCTGGGTTGGAGCCCATTCTTCCACTCACATTGCCTTAAGGCGGCACAGCCTCCCCCGGGCTGTCCTCCTACAGTTTTAGGTAAAGCCTCGGACTTGTCTGCCGTTCCCGCAGAGTAACAGGACATGTCAAGTCAAACAGCGTGTTTTTCCGTGCTCCTGTTTTACCTAGTCTCTGTTTTTCCAGTCCTCCCGGTTCTGACTCTTTGCCTGCCCTGACACTGTACCCGCCTGCCTGACCATTCAGCCTGCCCTGACCATTCAGCCTGCCCTGACCATTCAGCCTGCCCTGACCATTCAGCCTGCCCTGACACTGTACCCGCCTGCCTGACCATTCAGCCTGCCCTGACCATTCAGCCTGCCCTGACCATTCAGCCTGCCCTGACCATTCAGCCTGCCTGACCATTCAGCCTGCCCTGACCATTCAGCCTGCCTGACCATTCAGCCTGCCCTGACCATTCAGCCTGCCTGACCATTCAGCCTGCCTGACCATTCAGCCTGCCCTGACCATTCAGCCTTCCCTGACCATTCAGTCTGCCCTGACCATTCAGACTGCCCTGACACTGTACCCACCTGCCTGACCATTCAGCCTGCCCTGACCATTCAGCCTGCCCTGACCATTCAGCCTGCCCTGACCATTCAGCCTGCCTGACCATTCAGCCTGCCCTGACCATTCAGCCTGCCTGACCATTCAGCCTGCCCTGACCATGAGCCTGCCTGCCGACCAGTACCTTTTGGACTCTGACCTGGTTTATGAACTGCTGCTTGTCCTCGACATGCCTCTTGCCTGCCCCTTGTTTTTCAATAAATATCACACACTCGAACCATCTGCCTCCAGTGTCTGCATCTGGGTCTCGCCCTATGTCGTTATAAGGACAAGGACTAGATAAAGTGTATTTTTACCTGGGGTTTTTCCTTATTGTAGGCTACTACGTTTACAACTTTAAGTCTTGAAATCTTTGTTGTTTACTAAACTACTCACTCTGTTTAGTACATGGCGTCACATGTGAAACCTTAAAGAGATGGGTTGGGGTAAGGCTTAAGAGGGTGTGAACCATGCTGAACGGGTGTAGACAAAGAGCTCTCCAGTAGGTGTACCAAAACATTCAAGGGACATTTTCTCAAAAGTGCGGTTACAAGTTCATCAACTTTCAAAGAAGAATTGCTTTCCCATTGTTCCTCAAACTGCTGTGTATGATATACCATTTACTATCACGGAGTCTCTACTTTTATTCAATGTAAAAAAAAACACAATTTCAAATGTTGCTACATAATAAGGCAGTGGTCATAAATGAGGATGAACTGTCACTCCAAAAAAGGTTGACCAATAGAGACACATCATCTATGCCTCCCTCTAAACCCCATGTACAGGCAATGAATCTGGCAAAACTTGGGAAAAGCAAAAAAGGAAGAGAAAGCAAATGGCAGGGTAAGTTAACCAAATATTTTTTTTAAAATTGCAAGCAAAGAGGGAAGTTATCATTGAAAATGTTTAGCTGAATTTTTTGTTTTTTTGTTTTTTTGCATTAATTATTTTACAATTAATTTGTTCTTTCCTTTCAAAATGATTTCCTGGATATGTTTATTTTGCTCTCAATACTTTTGGTTAATGTTTTGTTTTCCAAATCAGTATTTTTGTTTGCAATACTAAGAATGTTGTTCTCCAATTAAAAAGGTTTGCTTGACATTAAAGGCACAAAAGTAATTCGATACACACGAGCCTTTGCGCGCTCTGGAGCTCCCTCAGCCCCCTCCTGACAGGGAATGTCTCTGGGACGAGCGTGAGGTCCTACTCTGTCTGTCAGCTGCGCTGCAACTCGCTTGAAACAGCAGTGCGCGAAATATCCACGCGCCAACTGAGTGGACACGCCGACGCGCACGCTGATTGTTTATTTCGGAGAACATGCAAATATGGTTATCCGGAGAGACGTCAAGGCTGCACTTACCGATTGCCACTCTCCCTTGCTCCACCGGTACGGAGACGGGCAGTCAGTGACCCGGCAGGTCTGGCTGGAGGCCGGACGGGAGGATGGGGGGCATTCAGTCTCCTCCGGGCTGCGCCGGTTTCCAACCTCACAGAAAACTTCCCGCTCTTGTATTCCATTGCCACATGACGCTGAGCACTGAAACAGAACAGGACAGAAGGTAAGATGTATTAAAAACGATTCTCTACACGTCTGATATTTACTTGATTGTGATGTCATTCATTTCCACCTATTTTTCTTCTCCAATTATTACCAAGTTATTTGAGTACAAGTTGACTAAAAATGAAATCAACGTGTGATATTTTTGTTATATATGAACTATTCTTTTTCGGAATATGAATTGACTATAAAAAAACACAGGAAGCAGAATTTCATTGAATCATGTATTATTGAATGCAATTCAAACAAAAATGATTAGAGGCACTGTTATTTTTATCTCTGCAATTGATATAACCTCAAAGGATCATATTTGACAATACAAGTGTAACATCTCTCTCTTTAGTTTTAATTGTGTCTTCTAATCACCTGTCCCAGTGGAACAATTAGTCTTGCCAACTACTTCCTACATTAACATTATACACTTGTTGAAACCAAATATGCAAATGATGTACTCTTTAACATACAGGTGTAGGATCTTAATTTTTATTTTGTGATGTTTAAAAAGACTTCTGAAGTTGATAGTTTGATAGCATGATTCTTGTCCTGCTGTAGCAAACTGGCTCAGATTAAGATGCTACATCTGTAGAGTTTTGTTGTTAATTTCTATGTTTATTACCCTCCTTTTAGACCTGTGTGGAATTGAATTCAGGAACCCACATACAGGTGGTCGCACTATTCAAGGCTACGCTACACCCACCTTCCTTACCTTCCACAGCAAAGATGTCAGTCACACACACTGGTTTAACTTACCGGGAGTTTCACCTGGGTTAGTTGGCATAAGTCTTTAGGTCTTCAATAAGGTTATGTCCCTGCACGAGACTACACTAACAAGCAAAGCACTTCGGTTACATGAGCCTGTGAAACTAATGTTTTGAAAGACATAGGTAGAAACGTAGTTAAATGGCATAAATGGTTTGCCATTTTGTTTGACTCACACCAGACCCCTCTATGGTTTATATATAATACAACTTGAATTAGAATTACATGCTGGCTTCAGGTTGAAGGACACAGCTTATTATTAAGTCTTTGACTGCTGTACCACTACAATTTTAATTCAATATCATTCACTGCCATTTCAATTCAATACCATTCACTACAATTTGCCTCAATATCAACAGCAGTACTTCTAAGTAAAAGCTAACACATCATAATCATTGCAAAACATGATATTGTATTATTCCAAAGAGTATGGGTCTAGAGCTTTGATCCAAACGATCTAACCACCGGACGTTGCGGGCAAGAAAAATGTAAGCTTGAATCAAGGTTGTGTTTGCAGAATTGTAAAAAAGTGTGTTAAAAAGCGGGGCATAATGTAACCACAGTGAAAACCCTCCAGACGGATGGGGTTCTTTACACACGTGTGTTCCCGGCTCCTCTGTGTTAATAAGTAGCAGATTTCAACCCTCTGTGGAGAGGGAGAGAGAGGGAGAGAGTAGAGGGAGTGTCCACTAGACAGTCAAGTTTGAACCCCTGCCTTGAGGACATTGTATTTTGAATGTATAATGTCTTGATGATTTAACCCAGTTTTTTTTTTATCTTAAAAAGTGCAAGAAATGTGAAACATTTCATCTATTTCATCTGCAGCTGCACACAACAGAAATACATCTGGAGGAAAATCCCAACATGTAAGTAAAAAGAATGATAATGGTTGGTGGGAAGAATCTTAGAAAGGTGCTATCTAGAACCAAAACGTTTTCTCTGGCTGTCCCCATAGGAGAACCCTTTGAAGAACCCTGTTTAGTTCCAGGGAGAACCCTTTTGGTTCCAGGTAAAACCATTTTAGGTGTCATGTAGAACCCTTTCTAGAGAGGGTTCTACATGGAACTCAAAAGAGTTGTAACTGGAACCAAAAAGGGCTCTACCTGAAACCAGAAGGGGTTCTCCTATAGGCACAGTCGCAGAACCCCTTTGGAAACATGTTTTCTAAGAATGTAATGTTCACTACTACCTTGTTTTCCTCACATTTGTGCATGTTCAGCATGCCTATCTAGGTCTTTTAAAAATACTGTATTAGAAACATAAAATTACATTAATATGGCAAATCTAATCATGTTTATACGTTTTAATGTGTATGCTTATCATCTTAAAATAAAAAGATCCACTTTCAAATGAAACAGTGGGGAGCAGGTCTCGAACCCTCGACCTTCTAGCCCGAGGTCCGGCGCGCTATCGCATGTGCTGCAAAAGCATGCTCCAGCGTCAGAGTCGATTTCCGCGCTTATAAACCCAGGGTCGTTACAATACTGTTAATCCTGATACTGTTTGTGCTTACATTTGAATTGGTTTTGTGCACCAACATTAATGGCAAACAGTGCATTTTTCCTAAGGGAGCTTTTATGTGGTAAAGGCACATGAAGATCATTACCACACATGCCTTAATTGATTATAAAGTGTCTTAATTGATTATAAAGTGTATTTATTGGTGTGTTTTTGAGTGAGTATTTGTGTGTGAGTTTGTCTATCTGTTAATGTGTATATTATTGTGTGTGTGTGTGTGTGTGTGTGTCTGTATGTGTGAGTGAGTTTGTCTATCTGTTAATGTGTATATTATTGTGTGTGTGTGTGTGTGTGTGTGTGTGTGTGTGTGTGTGTGTGTGTGTGTGTGTGTGTGTGTGTGTGTGTGTGTGTGTGTGTGTGTGTGTGTGTGTGTGTGTGTGTGTGTGTGTGTGTGTGTGTGTGTGTGTGTGTGTGTGTGTGTGTGTGTGAGAGAGTTTGTTTATCTGTTAAAGTGTATATTGTTGTGTGTGTGAGTTTGTCTATCTGTTAATGTGTATATTATTGTGTGTGTGTGTACATGTTATTACCACCCAATCGACTGTACGTGCTCCTAAAGGTTAGAGGACTGTGTGTGTGTGTGTGGATCAGTAAACACATCCAGATGTCCATACCCTCCTGAGGCTCACAGAGCGAGAGGTGAGAAATCACCTTGTTAAATTAGTTGCATGTTAACCATTAAAAGCCCCAAGCATTCCATCATTTTATGCTACCTATCATCCTCTCTGTATTTCAACAATGTGTATTACTTTCATTCTCAAAACAAGAAAAACTAAATGTGATTAAGTGAAAAAGCTTTCAGCGGATTTATTTTATATTAGGGTCACCTGCTTGAAGAAGGAATATTTCCAGTGTGAAATGCCATAATTGTAGTATTTAAAGGTAGACTCAGCTAAATGACGTTGCCACGAGCAGCACCGGAGATATTGCGATGGGCGAGATGCAACACTTCACTCTCACACAGTATCTGGACAAGTGCATGGGTTCCCTTCACGCTGTTCACAGCGTGGTAGCCAGGGCACCAAAACAGGGGAGAAGTTTAGCCTCACGCATCAACGCTCTTAGTCGTTGTGGAAATGTACCCACAACGGTGTTTACTTTCTGCATCTACATCATATCGCTGAGTCTGTCTTTAAGACTAGATTTCGATTGACTAATGATTCCTTGAACATCATATTTCATAATCACATTCAAAATAAAGCTGATTGTTTATGAAGGAACTACTCACTAAGGCTTAAAGGCTAATACCACTCAATAACAGTCCAAATACAGAATGTGTCACAGTATGATGCGTTTTGCATGACACTTTCTGTATTTTGAAAGTTCTATATCTTCAACATTAGATTGCTTACATGTCAAACCTGTTGGGACTATCAACAGTGGACTAAGATAGTGTCTGAGCGGTGTTTTCCTTGAACAACTGGGTAGGATGTCAGTTGTTAACATGTGGAGTGTTTTTTACATTTGTTTTATCTGCCTATTTTATGATGTAATTTTGTGTGTGCATTTTTTACAATTTTGTAAAATGGTCCATGGATACCATAGACTGTCTGTTTAATAATTATGGTACAGTACATCCAGGGAAATCATTTGTTACCTGGTTATATTAATACGATTGCAATAGACCTGTTTGAGATAGATAACAAGTCCTCTTAGGTATGGAGGGCAGATGTGTATCTCTTCTGGGCCCCTGATCAGTGGAGAGAGAGGAAGAGAAAGAGACAGAGAGGAATAGAGGGCGAAAAAGCACCAGGGTCTCCAGCTGGGGAGGTGCATGTTGGGAATGTGTCTGGCCTGCTGTGGTAAGTGGATTGTCTCAACTGGCCAACCTGGACTCAGGGGTAGCCATAACATAGTAAACGAAAATCTGTGACTAGTATTTTTAAAATGTAACCTTTATTTAATTAACTAGGCAAGTCAGTTAATAACAAATTCTTATTTATAATGATGGCCTAGGAACAGTGGGTTAACTACCTTATTCAGGGGCAGAATGACAGATCTTTTGATGATTTGTTACATCTGGTATAGTATGTATTATTTTGTGGATGTAAAATAAATAAATAAAAGCTAGGTGGCTAACGTTAGCTAGGCTAGGGGTTAGAGGTTAGGGTTAGGAGTTAGGTTAAAGGGTTAAGGTTAGTGTTAGGGGAAGGGTTAGGTAACATGCTAAGTAGTTGCAAAGTAGCTAAAAAGTAGTAAGCAGTTGCAAAGTTGCTAATTATCTAAAATGCAAAAGTGTTCCGTGATGAGATTCGAACAGGCAAACTTTGGGTTGCTAGACGTTCGCGTTATCTGTCGGCCCATCCACCCCGACCAACCACACTCCTTTTGATTTTGCATTAAGTAACCTTCTGCCTTCTGTCTTTGGGCTCCCCGGTGACATGCATCTCAGTGCTAGGTGCGTCACACAGACCCTGGTTACATTCCAGGCTGTATCACAACCGGCCATGATTGGTATGCCCATAGGGCGGTGCACAATAGGCTCAGCGTCATCCCGGGTTAGGATTTGGTCATGGTAGGCCATCATTGTAAATAAGAATTTGTTCTTAACTGACTTGCCTAGTAAAATAAAGATTAAATAAAGATTCAAATGTAACATGCTAATTTGAGTGTCATGGATTTTCATTTTCTATGTTACTTCTAGTCTATGAGACCAGATTGCTCTGGGTGGGTAGAGGAAGAGGAGCCTCTGACACATGTTTCCAATTGGGGAGGTATAGGGTAGGAGAGCGGGCGTGCGGGAGGGAAGGAGCGTGGAGCTTCATGCTGGCTAAAGTCTACCTCAGCCAAGCCCAGATGAAAGTGGAGGCATGGCTATCCCTCCCTCCCACTGCCCCAGATAGCAGCCCAGTATGGGATCCTCTCAAACCGCCAGAGTGGTGAGCTACAACCCAGAAGACAGGCCACATTTTGAGGTGCCACAGAACACATATTACTGAACAGTAGTGCATGTTAGAAAAAATGCCAACTCAGACACATACCTCACAGTGCACCAGTGAATCCGCAAGTTAATGAGCATTAAAAGGAAAAATAATGAGTGCTGAACTGAAAGCATGATTGGTGGTGGTAGCATGTAGTGTTTATTTCAGGTTTAAAGAGTACCTCTCCCCAGCTCTCTGCCTTCCATTTGGGACAGCGGCGCCCCCGGCAGCTCCTCTCCTTGCTGGGTTGGGTCAGGTGTTTACAGTTGTCCTCTGGAACAGGTCGACCGGATCGGGTAACACAGCTCACCTTACGGTTCTTCGATCCTTTACCACAGGCGGAAGAACACTGCAACAGGAGGTCAAGAGGAGGTCAAATGTAATAAATTGTTTATAGAAAGGGTGTGTACATAGATCAAATACCAGAACAATGTCAAATACTAGATGACAGATGAGTATAGTATAGAACACTTTTATCATTCACTTGAATAGTTTTTCAGTCTACTTCTTCTTGAGAACAAGATCACATTTACAGGGCTTCAGAGTACACAACAGGTTAGTGACATTTTCATTAGCAAATACGGTAGGTAACATGAGGTGGGACATAAGATCATGTGAATAGGTTTGAGACATATTTAGCACATATTTAGCATATTTAGCATTTAGCACACATTTAGCACTTTGACACAACTTTAGATATTAATGCACTGCCTTTTACACACAAAACAGTCTCTACAGTATAGCATTTGAGATTTTAGTGAATGCAAGCCGAGCGTACAGAAATGTGCGACGGAAGCGGAGGCCCCTCTGTTAAACAGATGAAGTCCACAGAAGGTAGAGTCATGAGCGCCAAGCAGCACACAGTCACCAGCCACGTTCACATCCAGGTTCATTGAGCTGGCCCAGGTCTAACTCTGTCTGACAGGCAGGCACCCCACACACCAGCACCCCCCAGCACAGTCAGGCGCTCCCAGGCCTGTGAGTTCAGTGGGGCTGTTGGGTTGGGTAATCAAAGCGTCTCAGAGTGCGAGGACAGATAGGATGCGACAGGCCCTGGGTTGAACGAGTGCGTCCCAGCATGACGGCACTGCCCTGCCCAGCGAGGGATCGCGCCGGACAGGAACCCGCAACGACCTTTCACCTCATTAAGGAGGTTGGGGTGGGGGGGGGCTAAATGTCACCAGAGCCCATAGGACAACGAATGGCTCAATAAGGAGGAAGTTACCCCCCCCCCCCGGAAATGACTGTAGAGAGGTGAGCGCCTTGTGAATGTATCTGCTTATTATACATCATAGGCATTTCATTTTATATTAACACATTCAAACAAAAGCACAAAATGACAAGGAATGACAAATATAATGTTACTAAAGTCATTTAATTTATGGGATGATACGGTTTTACATGTTTAACCACAGACACCAATTTCATATAATAAACTTGATTGAAAATGAAACCTTCCATCGAATGTTAGTTTGTTCCATTAACAAATGGAAAATGAAGCCAAAACACCAACAATGTGTGATTACTTGCTGTATTTTTTTGCTCTAATGGATTTCAATACACATAAGGGAGAACATTTAAATGTGAGTACTGTACTGTATGTGTTGTTTTTTTACATTTAGGCAATCTGACTTAGTCGCCCAGATGTTCCCCACATACACACATCTGGGAGAGGCTGTTATTGGGGCCCAGCAGTGTAAGAGTCTGTCAACAGTTGCAGTTAGCCCTCCTTTAAAATAACCATTTGAGGCCAGATATCAGTCTGCATGAGAACTTGAGGCTGCGTTTACACCGGCAGCGCAATTCTAATATTTTGCCCAATTATTGGTAAAACAGCTGATCTGATTGGTCAGAAGACCAATTAATGGAACAAAGATCAGAATTGGGCTGCCTGTGTAAGTAAACACAGCCTCAGAGCGTGCAGCACAATTCTACTTTTAAGGTAAAGTTATTGTCCATCTATGGTGTTTTAATTACCATAACAAATGTGATACTATTGATTCACCCACTGGCCTTTGAGCAGAGGTTACAGTTGTGTTTGGAATTCGGAGTGAGGTAGACACGAAGAGTACACACACAGGCTATGATCATGGTCATGGAGGGCCATTTAGAAGAAATAGCATTTTACAAAGGTTTAAATAATTTAATAAAATGCATTTACAATGAGGGGCAGGGAGCCAGGCTGCTGCTTTTTAAATGTCAGACCATTCCTCAACGTTTTATATACTCTTTAAATGAGCTTTCCAGCCATAGTGCTCTGCACCAATAACTTTCTATTACCTTGGGAATCATTACAACACTGGGGAAGTAAATCACCAACCAGTTCTCTATATCCACAAATTCTGTGGGTATCCACTAGACACCTTCCTTTCATGTACTTAACTAGTGTGCGTGTTCCATGCTGGAATTTACCCTACAACCTACCACGTGCCAACCATTTAATAAACTATACTCCATATTTTAGCATACTCCCGAGTGGAATTTATACTTTCATGTCAATGTAAGCTGTAATCATCACACAACTACCTTTTATCTACAACACTATTTCCAACTATCACACTATTTTCAACTATCACGCATTCACACACAATTTTATTTTATCGTTCAATCAGATGCTTTTATTACCGTATCAAATAAAACAGTGCCTCTGACAGACCACTACTTGTGCCTAAAATACACCACATTCCGATGCCTGCGTTCCGTCCTGGAATTCTAAAGAACCCAGGCGACAGGGCCTTTCGGGCCCCCACAGACAACAGGGCTTTCCAGGCTTTTTCCCCTGGGATCACAGCCCTTTCCCAGAAGCCCATCCATGCTGATTAGATGTACAGGGAAGGGGCCCCTCCCAGATCAAACGTGACCCTTGACCCCCAATGCACTCCTGTATTGTCTTTCTGACGGGCTCTCATTTGAGTCACTGTCATTGGCCCCCCGCCATCGGAACAATGTCATCAACCCGCCAGTGAAAAGGGGAAAGGGGGGGACTGGCGAGAGGCGGATGAGGGGGCGACATAGTTGAAGAGAACGTGTCGTCAGGCGCACAAAAAAACATGTCAGCCATTAGGAATGAGCACCGTAAATGGGAGTCCTAGCCAGTGTTACAGAGAATCAAGATTTACCTTGGTACGAAAGGCATTGAACTCTGGCAGAGACAGAAATATCATAATTGCTCAAAGAGATCAATGGGTCCCTGACCTCATAAGACAACAGAGATATTGCTCAGTGATTTGTACATTTTCATTCACTGAAAACACCCCTTTCAAAACACCAGTCAGAGAGCTCGAGTAATGCTCTCTGCAGAGATAACTTGCAGAGAATTTCCTATCTAATCCATAGTTGATTTAGGTTAACTATATGGACCACTTCCACTTCCATGTTCCTACTGTAATTAGTGTAAAGCCAAATCCGGTAATCTTCTTAATTAAAGCACAGACATGTTGATGAGATTTTTAACAGGACTACAAGGTTGCCTGTGGTAGTATAAGTGAATGTGTTCACTTCACTGTTAGTGGTTCTTCATGGCAATTATCTCATTTAATAAAACTATTTCTAACAAAGTGTTCCAGAGGTACTCAGTTTTCACCTTAAGCTCTGGTCCTACTGTAACTAAGATGAGGTCAGGAGTGCAGATGTCTTGTCTCTCTTCTCTCATATGACCTCCATTTTTGACTTCCGATATCCATACAATAAAACACATTTCTGCACGCTAAATCAACTAGCTAGAGGATTGACTGGAAAGGAAACAAGTATAAATGGATGTTTTGGAACTTAGTTTGAGAATAAGCACTTGTTCGTGATGGTTCGTTAATCGTGAACATGATCTTTTACGATGAATACTAAAAATGAAAGAAACATTGTTTTTTAATAGTATCTCTACTTCACTTTAATAGTTACCTTTCTGTGAGCGAACAAATTCAGCAAGTTCAAATAAAATTAAATATTGACATGACATTATAATGAAGTAGAAATAAATACAGATAATTACATAAATATGCACAAATGTCCTTGAAACCCAGACTAATACTGCCATATGGAATGAGAGGCATGGAGTATTTTATTTCAAGAGCCTGTTCATATCATCAAACACATTGTAAATGCATCATGCCGTACTGCTAAAATATGCACCCTAAACTCCAACAAGGAGCCAAGCTGTAATTTGTGGCTCTAGATAAAATAATACAACTGTGTTTTATTCTACACATCAAATGATCGACAATTCCACATTGCAATGAGACTTAATGCGTGTGGAGTTGTTTCAAGTAGGGTCAAAAGTTACACTCTTATTGGATTGGTCATAATCAACCCAAACCGTATGCCAGCTTGTCAATACTCATATGGAGATTGTTAGAAATGATATAGTATTTATTTCGTGAACAAGGTGTGGTGAGAAATACACTCACTTCCTGCTTGAGAGCTGTGTTAACAGGCCCTTAAAATAAGGTGTGATGTCTGCAACTTATGCACACACATTAATTACCAAGGAGGTTACAGTTAGCCTTAGGAATGACTAGGTGGGCTCCAGGCAGAGGTTGCGCCTAACCACAGGTCCAAGATCAGCTTTCACTACCCCGATCCCACTCAACTATTGAGAGGTAGAACAAAACACAGACCCTGGATCTGTGCTTAGGGCCAACATCCTGATGAATTAGAATGAGAATGCAGCCCTCCAGCCGAAGATAAAGGCGGGTGGGGTTTAATAGAGAATGAGGTAGACACATACGACTGGCTCAGAGGATAAGCTCCAGGTATATAGAACACTATAAACTCTCCCTGTGGTCGCAGGTACTGACTGTGTGTTCACAATGCTAGGACAAGGGGCATTCTCTTTCAGCTACAACAAAAACCGGTTTGTTGGTGAATAAATGGAACACACTTCAAAAGTTATCTTTACCGTAAAAAAAAAAAAAACTATAACACATTTTCTTCTAACATAACTACTTTTCTTTTTTTTACATAATCAATAATCAACTCATCATGAAAACAAATTGATTATGAAAAACGACTCAAAACAACAGGTGTTTAACATACATATCTCTATGTCACAATAGACAGTTTGTGACCGTAAGTTATTTTTGTTATTTTTTGTTGTTGTTGTTTACATCTCATTTCTCCCTTGTTTTGCAAAAGCACCATTGTAAGTATCACAAGTTAATGGCTAGTTGAGTTGTGTTTGTTCTAAGTGAGGTATGGTTGAGCATAGCATATTTTCACATGTGTATTGAGCACTGGTGAACACACCAAAATAAACTATTTACAAAGCGAATATATAGACATATCTAACAAGACATAAATACACTCATATCAAGCACCTTTTGAGCGGTGGGCCTTGGACCTACTGGTTTGGCTGGGTGCTTATGTCTGCGCTAATAAAAAGGAGGGAATCTGGGGCAGGACTTCAAGCTGTGGTAAAATGACTATTACCTTGAAGAATCACATAATATATCAAATAACATGGATATCACCTTATTCTACAGTCCACTTTCAGCTGGTGTTAACCTGTTCTTTACTGAGAAACCCTATTATTTCTTTAAGAATTGGTAACTAGCTGGCACATACATGACTAAAAAGTCATTATTAGTTCATTATCATGTAACTACCATTTTCGAGGTAATTTCTGAATAAATAACAGTGGACTGGAAAATAAGGCAGAAACATAAGATAATTAGTAACATCTCTATAATTAATAAGGAGCAATCTGCCATTGCTACATCTGTTTTTTGACTTTTAAATATGTAAGCTTGTTTCAGCCCTTTGTTGGTGAACAATTTAATTGTAAACAAAACACTGTATCAAAACATGGATGGTCGGTCCATGCATCCATAGATCTGTCCATGACTTCGACAGTGATTACATTTCTCCAGCCCCATCCCTCAGCTGTTTACTGAAACAGTGGTGGTCTGATGCTTTGTTATCGTTTGAACTGCAGATTGCCCCTTTAAGATCAATTGAATCCTTACAGTTATGATGGTCAATAAAGCTGTAGCATCAGAATGATATATATAGTGCCATTCCGAAAGTATTCAGACCCCTAAACTTTTTCCATATTTGTTAGGTTACAGCTTTTTTATTATTTATTATTATTTTTTATTTTTTTTCCCTCATCAAATTGACACCATAATGACAAAGCAAAAACAGGTTTTTAGAAATGTTTGCTAATTTATAAAAAGGTGAACCTTCACCACTAGTCTGAGGTCCTAAGCACTCTGGAGCAGGTTTACATTAAGGATCTCTCTGTTCTTTGCTCCGTTCATCTTTCCCTTGATCCTGACTAGTCTCCCAGTCCCTGCCACTGAAAAACATCCCCACACATGTTGCTGCCACCACCATGTTTCACTGTAGGGATGGTCCTCCAGACGTGACGCTAGACATTCAGGCTAAAGAGTTCAATCTTGGTCAATCTGTCATGTGCCTTTTCCTGAGGAGTGGCTTCCATCTGGCCATTCTATCATAAAGTGCCTGATTGGTGGAGTGCTGTAGAGATGGTTGTCCTTCTGGAAGGTTCTCCCATCTCCACAAAATAACTCTAGAGCGCTGTCAGAGTGACCATCGGGTTCTTGGTCACCTCCCTGACCAATGCCATTCTCGCCCCGATTGATCAGTTTGGCCGAGCGGCCAGCTCTAGGAAGAGTCTTTGGTGGTTCCAAACTTCTTCAGTTTAAGAATGATGAAGGCCACTGTGTTCTTGGGGACCTTCAATGCTGCAGAAATGTTTTGCTACCCTTCCCCAGATCTGTGCCTCGACACAATCCTGTCACGGAGCTCTACGGACAATTCCATCGACCTCATGGCATGGTTTTGGCTCTGACATGCACTTTCAACAGTGAGACTTTATATAGACAGTTCCAAGTCATGTCCAATCAATTGAATTTACCACAGGTGGTCTGCAATCAAGTTGTATAAACATGTTAAGGACGATCAATGAAAACAGGATGCAACTGAGCTCAATTTCGCGGATGAAAAAAAAAACTATTATAGAATAAGGCTGTAACGTAACAAAATGTGGAAAAGGTCAAAGGGTCTGAATACTTTCAGAAGGCACTGTATATCTCTAGAGTACAACAAAAATGATATAGTCCCAATAGGGTTGGTGTATTCACTTGGACTCTTTTTAGGTTATTTTCTTTGCCACGTGTAAAAACTATGAACAGCACCAACACTTGAGTATACTGTATCTCCATTATTTGGGTGTTTACAAAAAAAAAACAAGGCATCTTAAATTCCTGATATACAGAAACATTCATCAATATTTGCATATGAACAACGATTGACTGTGTGCGAATACAAAGAGGTATGACAGAAACGTTGGAGGTCAATGCTACTGTATATACAAAGGAAACCAAGAAGAAAATATCTTAAGTAATAAATTATATTTGAAAACAATATCTTACAAACTAGCTTTGATTCTGAAATACCAACTGATCCTGAATTTTGAACACTGACTAAGACTGATAACAGAGAAAGTGTTCTTATGGTCACAGCTGTCAATGAAGCATTTCAAATGTTGTACTTTTTGGTGTGTTTGTGTGTTTATTTTTTCTCTTAAGTGCAACAGAAATCAATTCCCATCTGTCTCTAGAAGGATGACCAGTCTCAGGCACCAAGGGAAAGGGTAAAGGTGAGGTGAAAAATGGAGTTTCCAGCATGTAAGTCTACAGACCCATCCTTCTCCCTCAAGTTGAATTCTTTGTTTGTTTTGCTTTGTCATGCTACACAGTTTAGTGGTGCAACTCTGTGTGTGGTGAAATGAGAGGACTGTTAAAAAAAAGAGGGGGGGGAAGAAAACAAAAGGGATATATTTACGAGCGTACCGAGCTCCATGGGTCTGTGCTCCAGTGGGGGTTAGACGGGCACGACTGAGTATTGCACTGCTCACGGTCGGGCGGTTTGTCAAGAATCTCACAGCTCAGATCGTTAAAGCGCTCTCCGTTGGGCCTTTGACAAGCCACGAGCCGCGTCTTTATTCCTCCCCCACACGGCTTGGTACACTGCAGGGCAGAACAGAAGTAAGGAGGAGTGTGGAGACAAAGTCGGGACAGTTGATTCACGCCATTGTTTATCTAACGTACAGTATGTCATCCCCACCCAACATACGCCTACCTATCTAGGACATTGAACACCTCATTTCTAACCTTTAACCTCTAACCGTTAGACATACAGCCCAGCAATTTCAGACAAATGGAATTATAGAATAATGACCGCTGTCAGAACGCCAATGTTCATAACGATGGGATGAAGTCATCAAAGTGCAACTAAACCCCGCAGTGAATCAGTGCTGTAGGGCGGATTGTGTTCTCTCACCTCTCCCCAGTTCCCATAGACCCACTGTGGACAGGGTCCGGACTCACAGGAGCGCTGCTCGATGGGTTTGGAGTGCTCCTCACAGTTGTTGACAGCATAACCATTCTCATCCTGGCACACCACCACACGCCTCTGGAAGCCGCCCGCACACGTGCTGGAGCACTGATGTCACAGGGAGGAGAACACCGTTTGAGACAGATGGATAACACACTCTCACACGTACAGGTGTGTGTGCACTAACTCAGAGACAAGCAAGTAGACATCCAAACACTCATACATGTACATGTACTCATCCATGCAAATGTATGGAGCTCATATATACACACATACCTCACTCAAACAATGGGTTACAACAAGAATATATTGACCAAGAAACACAGTGTCACATACTGCAGACCTTTGCACATACACACACCAGCTACAGTGAAACAAGTGCACACACAAAGACCAACACACCATTTTTTTTTTAAAAATACAAACAATAACAAACTAACATACAGTATGTGCAGTAAGGCACCCGTTGACAGACAAGTATACAAAAGCACACATCCATCATTTTTGCACGTGTCAGATTGACCTCAGAGACTATGTGCTTTAGGAAACTGGGAGGCATAATGCACTGCTATATTAAAACTCTTATCCTCTGGAAAAGGAAGGAAGAGATCCCAAGAATAGCCCTGGCTATTTCCCATGATCTTTTAAATAACACCAGCTATTTGAGGACACAGATTGCTGTGCAACTAACTGTAATAACCCCGTTTTGAATAACAGCTATACAGCTAGACTACTAACTGCCAAAACCATCAGCAAAAGCTCATTGACTTCTTGGGTTAGGATACATCACAGACAGACATCCTCATATAGATCAACATCAACACAAGACTGAGATAGTGCTCAGCTGTGCTGCCTTCCCACTTATACAATTGTAATGGGAGACCACTTAGGTTGTATGCATTCATTTAAGGTTAAGGAACCTAGGACTCCAAGATGATTGTAAATGGTGTCCGGCGTAAGAAACTCACCGCTCCCCAGGGTCCTGTTCTCCACTGGTGGGCCTGGACTCGCCCTCCACCGCGCCCATCGGCAGTCGTGGGCAGGTTATTGCGGGGGCCCCCGCTGGGTGAAGGGAGGGGCCGAGAGTCACTGGAGCGGGCAGCAGGGCACTGGGACATGGCACACTCCTGCTCTGTGGCCGGACGGTCATCAGCGTCACACTCCACTACGTCCACTATCTGATCACTGAAGTTCACACACACCACCTGGCGCGTGGTCTTCCCCTGCCCGCAGGATACAGAACACTGTGCACACACAGGCACACACACCCAGTAAGATACAAAGCATATAAACACAAGCAGAACTTGCTTCAGCAGCTTAGGTCAGTGTCTTGTCTCTTTAAACATGGCTGACCCAAACAGATCTTCCTTATAGAAAATAAAAGAGAGCTTCTGCCAAAGACTCATGCTGCTCCAATTATGTCTGGCCAAGTGGAGCAAACTGGACTGTATCTGTCTTGCATAAGACCTGGAATTATGCAACAACTGTCCACTGTACTGTACTGTACCATGTTACTGAGCCAGGGATTACACTGGCCAAGGGTTTACTGTCTAGGACTCAACAATGCTGCCTATTTCAAATAGGTGTGGATATTGCACAAGCATCTCCCAATCCGAAAAATGGTGTAGTTACTACACTTTAACAGGCCCTGTGTAGGCCTATGCACAAGTTAAAACCACAACACTTCGGCTGCTTTTACAGTTAGGTCTTATGTTGGTAGAACAGCCATTAAACTTCATGGCCTAACTGGGACATCCGCCATGCCATAGCTATCACTCCCTCCATCAGGGTTCATTTCCGGTTCCATATCAAGAGCATGTAATGTGAACGTTTAGAGTCAGAGCGGTCTCTCTCTGTGGCTCTGTTTGCTGTGGCCTTGGGCTGAGCTGCTTCCTGCCTGCCTGCCTGGAGCCCACTGAGTTGCTCTGGAATAAATAAGCAGTCAGAGAGACCCTCCCTCCCACAGCCTGTATCTAGCTATCTGTGTGTGTGTCTATGTGTTAGTGAATGTGTGTGTGTGTGCATTCGTGCGTGTGTGTGTTATGCGTGTGTGTGTTATGCGTTGTGGCCATAACTGCAGCATGGTGGGAGTATGACTAGTGCTCTCTGTCTGATGAGAAACATCTGCAAACAAGGACCCTAGCCCCTCTCTCCAGCCCCTTGTTCCTCACGCGTCCCTCTATCCCCTTGCCAACCCTCCAAACACACCAAAGCCTGTTTCATCTCCTCCTCCCCTTGGACCAGAGAAACACACAATCACACAAAGTGATTATGAACAGTGGTCTGAAAGGTTCAGACCACAGCTAAACAAACCTCAGATATTTTAATCCACTGAGCTGGCTAGAGATTTCATTGTGAAATACAACTTAATGAACAGTGCCGACAGAGCATATAATGGTTGTCAGATTTCCCTCTCGAAGAGTTCACTTTGGAATTGAAGGTTAAAGGCCCAGTGCAGTCAAAAACTTGATTTTGCTGTGTTTTATATATATTTCCACATTATGAGGTTGGAATGATTCGTTAAATAAGAAATAAGAAAGAGAGTTCCAAACCTCTCTGCCAATAACAGCTAGATTGCAGTTTTCCCCTACCCACTTACACTACATGACCAAAAGTATGTGGACATGTGCTCGTTGAAAATCTCATTCCAAAAACATGGGCATTAATATGAAGGTGTTCGTTTGGGTTGACGTCAGGGCTCTGTGCAGGCCAGTCATGTTCTTCCACGCCGATCTTGACAAACAATTTCTGGATGGACCTTGCTTTGAGCATGAAACGGGAAAGGGGCTCCCCAAACTGTTGCCGTAAAGTTAGAAGCACCGAATTGTCTAGAATGTTGTTGTATGGTGTAGCGTTAAGATTTCCCTTTACTGGAACTAAGGGGCCTAGCTCCTCTACAAACCTTTACAGTTGGCAGAGTTCTCCTGGCATCCGCCAAACCCAGATTCATCCGTTGGATTGCCAGATGGCGAAGTGTGATTTATCACTCCAGAGAACACGTTTCCACTGCTAAACAGTCCAATGGTGGCGAGCTTTACACCAATCCAGCCGATGGAAACCCATTTCATGAAGCTCCCAATGAACAGTTCTTATGCTGACGTTGCTTCCAGAGGTAGTTCCGAAATCGGTAGTGAGTGTTGCAACTGAGTACAGACAAGCTCTTCAGTAAGGACATTCTACTGCCAATGTTTGTCTATTACTATTGCATGGCGGTGTGCTCAATTTGATACACCTGTCAGACATGGGTGTGGTTGAAATAGCCGAATCCACTCATTTGAAGGGCTGTCCACATACTTTTGTTAATATATTGTAGACCACTCCCAGACAGTCCTAGCACAATTCTTGCTTGAGAATTTGCTCTGTGCTAAAAAGCAATTATTATACATTTTTGACAATTTTAATTGAAAACAATCATGGTAAGGTGCATAATTGTTACTCAGAAATGATTTGATATTGAGATAATAACAGCTGCATTGGAACTTTAAAGAGATTAGTAATGGATATAATGGATATATGGATTTAATATCCTTAGCCACAAGACCCTGTAGTAATGTCAAATATTTTAAGTGTACATGGTAAATGCATTTAACATTGGTGGTTGATTGAACAAAAATAGGTACTTACAGATGTCCATTCAAGGACCTTCCACTGTCCGCAGGCCACTACAGAGCACACCTCCCTGGCCGGGGGCTTGGCCAGGTGGGAGCAGGCAGAATCCTCCGCAACCCCACCCTGGTTGTCACGGCAACTGACATAGCGCATCCGGGTCCCTTTGCCGCAAGTGGCGCTACACTGTGGTGGATATGGAGGCAATTAGTACAATTGTAGTACAATACAGTACAGTACAACACACCGAGTATGTAATTGCTTCATTGAGTGGTGGGGTAACTGATAGAACGAACCTGTGTCCAGGAGCCGAACCTCCACTGGGTTTTGTGTGGGAGGTGGGAGGGCACTTTGGTCCCCGGCGGTACCGGGTGACTGATGGGACACTGGGTCAGTTCACAGTCCTACAGGGACAACCATACACATCCATTAAAACAATTACAGTGACAGAAACACAGCCTACTGTAATGTCATCTACTTACTGTGCAGCTCCAACAGAAGTGTACCCATCATCAGACTTAAAGTAACAGTGTAACTCTGACAGATCCCAGAAATACACAGTGTTAAACCCCTCCATCAGAATAACCTGATGCCTGTCATAACGTGTCACAGTGGAGAGGTATCCCAGTCTCCAATGCCCACACTGGCGTGTTACTGGGCTCCTCCTTCTTCCGCCGTGCTCTCCTCCCCAGAGCCCTCTCATGACCTTTGACCCCCTAGTTCTGGGTTGAGCAGAGAGGTGAGCAGAGAGGGGCCTAACTTAGGTATAGTTGTGTTACAGAGGGCTCCACATTCCACACTCATCCTCCGAGTGGAAATAAACAGGACCCTGGCAGCCAGGCAGGCTGGAGAACACAGCCTCCGCAGCCTTACACTAACACAGTTAAATACATTGTAAAACATGGTGGTGGTGGGAATAATAAGAGAAAGAATGAAGGAGGCAACCAAGACCTGTCTATGACTGTGGGTGTGTGTTGATGTATGTGCGTCTTTATATAAATAAAGGGGCCAATGTGTGACATCAGGGTCAACATTTCAAAATGGTTAGATATACATTTAAATATGATTTTCTTGCAGCTTCCCATGTTTAGTTACAGGAATAAAAGTATAGATAGGCACAATGAGACCATAATTACACTTAGCAACAACCAAAAAATAATTCAGAATATCACTGCGTTTCTTTGTCATGCTTAGTTGCCAGGTCTTTTTGTGCTTTGGTCAAATTCTCTATCATTTAAAGCCGTGCCAAACATTCCTGGACAACGAAAAGGATAAACAACAGCATTACTATATGTTTTAATAGTGAATATAATAATATAATATAATGAAATAATAATAATACAATGGGTTTTGTCAACAAAATCATTGACAATAATAATAACCAATAATGAAATCATTATAATCAGTAAACTCTTCAAGCATTGTGTGTGTGTGTGTGTGTGTGTGTGTGTGTGTGTGTGTGTGTGTGTGTGTGTGTGTGTGTGTGTGTGTGTGTGTGTGTGTGTGTGTGTGTGTGTGTGTGTGTGTGTGTGTGTGTGTGTGTGTGTGTGTGTGTCTGAAAACGATTATTTCTTCCTCCGTCTTTGTCTCTTCCACTCCTTGAAAGTCCATTGCAGCTGGAGGGGAGGAACCTTCACTCCTCTCCCCCAATGTGCTTTGAGAAGGAGGTGAGGAATGGGGTAAACAAGGGGAGAATCTGAATTGCATTTCCTTGATTCCTCACGTCCTCTCTCCTCATCTCCTTCTCAAAACCAATTGGATAAGAAGGTGAGTGGGGAAGGACCTCTGAGACGAAGAGAAGAGGAGCGAGAATGCAATGGATCAAGAAAATGTCATTAAGATTCTCCCAATGACAGAGGAAGCATGTATTTGACAGCTATTAAAGCACCCATGCAGTCTTTGTAATTGTATTTTTAAATCATCACTGTATATCTAATAAATCAGTGTTTATTTAATGAAAATAACTCCAAAGTATTTTTCATTTATTTCCTTGAGCCTCCTTTGGTCCTTAAAATGCTCAGATTGATCATGTGGGCGATAGGAAACTAATGTGAAGATATTTACAAACACACCCTGATTGGCTGATAGGATGGTCTAGAGTCCACCCCCTTTCCCAGATGAACAGTCATTGGTCTATGATAATCATATCACATTATGATGTCATGATGTGGGCCAAAAGTTCCATCCCACCTGAACAGAAATTCCAGACATTTTTGGAACAGCTCTTACACAATAAGGCCATTATTATAATTTTAACAATTTCAGAGTTTTATTTTGACCTCATAGTAGGGCCGGGACGATGCCAATATCATGATACTCATTAGTATCGTGCCAAAGAAATAAAACACTTTGCGGATTTAACTTCTTTAGGAAAACACCCCTAATGTTGGCTACAAACACCATTAAGTTGTCATCCAGAGTCACATGCATTTATTTTCCAAGCTATACAGTAGCACACAATATTTCACATACAGCAGGTTTTCAAAGGACCAAAAAGTTTGGTCTGCTTTGTGTTCAAATGTTTGCCATGGAAAAAATATTGCAATATTGATATCGTCCCGGCCCTACCTCATAGTGTGTGTGTGGAAATCTCTTTAAAAAACAGACCAAAATCTTGTTTTTAAATGCACTGCCTTTTAAACATTTTAGACAGTTCCAGGCTGACTGACTGACTGCTCTACCATAATACCCATGGCTTGTCCAGAAACAACACCTAGCCCCTACTGCCCAGAGTCTAGACACTTCTGGAGATCTGAGAGGGATTGATTGGTGGTGACATGGTGAGAGCTCCACCTTACCCTCTCAAAGGCTTGGTGGAAATTTGTCGGTATTGCTTACACCTGTCCAATCCTCTCAGATCTCCACAAGTGTCTACGATAGGGGCTGCTTCTGGACAGGACCCCACAACTCTCCGGACGTGTGGTGGACCAACAGCACCACTCAAGGCATTGGTTGGATGTTTCATTCCATTGCTATTCACACCCACGACACCCTACCAGGCTGATCAGACAGTTCTGGGAAGCTGAACACAGTCTCTACCATTCACACCCTTACTTAATACACCTAGTTAGATGTGCAACCACTGACTAACTATAGCTACAGTAGGGCTGTATCTCTAGTCTAGCGATAGATACGGTTGTTCATACCCGTGGGAAGTAGGGATGCCGAGGGTGCTGCGGCACCCCATGAAAAATCGGAATAAAAAACATATATTACTAAAATGTTGTCGATTTATGGGGGACATTTTTTACCTTCACAAAAGTAGTGCACTGGGCCTTTACTAGTCCTGTATTAGCGGACCAATATAGTCATCTGTAACATGGGCAAAACAGTTGGAAGGGTGAAGTCCTACTTTGAAAGGACAGGAAGTGTTGGCTGTGCACTTAACCAATGACAGGCATTCCATATTTAACCCCGTCTACATGTGAAAATGGAAATATTATGTGTTTTTTTGGTTTCATATGCAAAAATGAAAAACAAGCCATTTTCTTCTTCTATTTCTATTCAAGAATGGCTAAACAAGCCATTTTCAATTTTCCGATTGCACCATTTTTACTCGGAAAACAAACGATCAAACAGTGACTCAAACAGTGGCGTGTATTCTTGGGAGTCAAGGGAAGCCAGGCTTCCCCAATTTTTTTTACCAAGAAAGATAATGTATCTTTCGTCTCTGTTTCCAAAATGTCCTTCAATTCACAACAGGCTGAATGTATCTCACCGGAGAAAGTACCCGTGAGCAAAACAGCGCCCCTCTGTCTCAGTATGTGTAGCCCATCTACCCAAGGTAAGCCAGTGAGCATTTGGCCAGTGAGCATTTGGCCTCCCTTGAGTATTAATGGCAGATCCATGGCAGCTATGAATGGCAGATCCATGGCAGCTATGAATGGCAGATCCATGGCAGCTATGAATGGTAGATCCATGGCAGCTATGAATGGCAGATCCATGGCAGCTATGAATGGCAGATCCATGGCAGCTATGAATGGCAGATCCATGGCAGCTATGAATGGCAGATCCATGGCAGCTATGAATGGTAGATCCATGGCAGCTATGAATGGCAGATCCATGGCAGCTATGAATGGCAGATCCATGGCAGCTATGAATGGCAGATCCATGGCAGCTATGAATGGCAGATCCATGGCAGCTATGAATGGCAGATCCATGGCAGCTATGAATGGCAGATCCATGGCAGCTATGAATGGCAGATCCATGGAATGGCAGATCAGGCAGCTATGAATGGCAGATCCATGGCAGCTATGAATGGCAGATCCATGGCAGCTATGAATGGCAGATCCATGGCAGCTATGAATGGCAGATCCATGGCAGCTATGAATGGCAGATCCATGGCAGCTATGAATGGCAGATCCATCCATGAATGGCAGCCATGGCATGAATGGCAGATCCATGGCAGCTATGAATGGCAGATCCATGGCAGCTATGAATGGCAGATCCATGGCAGCTATGAATGGCAGATCCATGGCAGCTATGAATGGCAGATCCATGGCAGCTATGAATGGCAGATCCATGGCAGCTATGAATGGCAGATCCATGGCAGCTATGAATGGCAGATCCATGGCAGCTATGAATGGCAGATCCATGGCAGCTATGAATGGCAGATCCATGGCAGCTATGAATGGCAGATCCATGGCAGCTATGAATGGCAGATCCATGGCAGCTATGAATGGCAGATCCATGGCAGCTATGAATGGCAGATCCATGGCAGAATGGCAGATCCATGGCAGCTGAATGGCAGATCCATGGCAGCTATGAATGGCAGATCCATGGCAGCTATGAATGGCAGATCCATGGCAGCTATGAATGGCAGATCCATGGCAGCTATGAATGGCAGATCCATGGCAGCTATGAATGGCAGATCCATGGCAGCTATGAATGGTAGATCCATGGCAGCTATGAATGGCAGATCCATGGCAGCTATGAATGGCACACCAAAAAAAAAGTGTCAAGGGAAGACAGTTTGGATTTGGTTTCACACCAATCACATCATAAGCCAAACGTCATTGAATTGTTGCATCTCACCATGCTGTTGTCGACCGGTTGGTTGCTAGCTTGCTAAAATTGTCCCTTTCCTAAATTAGCCATGGATGGAGATAGGGATTAATACTTTTTAATAAGTTTTACTTAATTCTCTGTACTGGCCAATGATTATAATGGTGATTGTGATCCAACCATAAATGAATACATTGTGCCCCTGGCCTGAGAGGATGGAAGTTCAATATGTAGCTAGATGTCGTAGGCTAATGTTAACTAGCTGGATTGGAGCAAGTTAGGCTAGCGAGCAAGCATTTTAGCCAGGTAGACTAGGACAACAAAGCGCGTACTGCATGGCAGAGTCATAGACCATTTAGGCAACATGAAAGAGGAGGATGACATTGGCGTTTCTCTGGGAAAAAAATTCAGTCTCTCGATGTGCAAAACTGATAGAGACAAACCCCAAGCGACTTACAGCTGCAATCGCAGCAAAAGGTGGCGCTACAAAGTATTAACTCAAGGGGGCTGAATAATTTTGCACGCCCAATTTTTCAGTTTTTGATCTGTTAAAGTTTGAAATATCCAATAAATGTCGTTCCACTTCATGATTGTGTCCCACTTGTTGTTGATTCTTCACAAAAATATACAGTTTTATATCTTTATGTTTGAAGCCTGAAATGTGGCAAAAGGTCGCAAAGTTCAAGGGGGCCGAATACTTTTGCAAGGCACTGTACAAATGCAACTATCCCAAAACACAGGTTGTAATATGGCTTTTTGTGGGAGGGCCTTGGGTTCCCGGGGATTTTACACATGCACCGCTACTGCGATCAAAACGTACACGGCCCGTATGTAATCTTACCTCAGGAATGTTGACATAATGTTGTCCAGGACATAGGCTAATTAACTTGACAGCCACAGCAACATAGACACCAACATGTTCTGTCAATTCTCCAGATCAACGTTCATTTCTGTACTCTGGCTGTTGTTCAATCGCATGCTGTATCACACCAGCTTTCAATAACTTCATAATCCTTTCCTGAATCGGCTGATCGTTTCCCCACGTAACTTAACAGCTCGGCATCAAATGCGCATCGAACAACTATCATTTTTGAAGAACCCTACTAATTGACAGTATCGATTTTTGTTTGTTCAAGTTCCTCTTTCTGTTAGAAAAATTCGATTTTGCAACCCATCCATTATTTGGGGTATGTGTGTCCATGAAAACTGTCATCACACCACAACATAGGGAGATACGAAATGCTATGAGGTTACAGTACACCTCCAAGATCTCATTACAAAAAAAAGAGTCTGACAGCAACATCCAGGAATTTGACAGGATCATGTTAAATGTGCAATTGAATTGTTACATTCTTAGTATTTGATATAACGACAAACAGCAGTAACATAAATGTAAGGAAAGAAAGGTAGTGTTTTATGTCACACAATTTTTGCCAAATCTGTGAAGACAAGAATCCAAGCATGAGAAAGAGTTTAAATATAGACTTTGATTCAACTCATTAATTATATTGAATATATTTATGTTCCACCCATTATATCTTAATGTATTCACAATTATTATGAATGACATTGCAACAGCTACAAACAGTCCACTACAAGAAAAGATCACTAGTACCCTATTTTATAGAAAGACCCATGTTGTGCACCCATCTGCGGGTAGGTGTGTATGAGGCAAGTGTTCAGTCATCGTTGTGTATTCTTTTGTTTTTCTCCCCTCCTTCTCACTGGTCAACTGAGGTAGAGACAGGCGTCCTGAAACATAAGCTCCATTCTGTCGTCTTTCCCCCTTTTCCAGCCCCGGAGTGGTTTAGGGTGTGCGGCCTCGGAGCTGACTTCACGGATGACTGGCTGGAATCACAGGGAGATGAAGTGACTGGTTCAGGGTCACTGGGCATGATGGCTGAGTCGGGAATTAAGGCCTGAACCAGGGGGGCCTCCCTGTGACCGGAGTCTCAGCCAGTGTTTATGGCCCACCCCACCCCATCACAACCAACCCCTCCACACCCCATCACAACCCACCCCTCCACACCCCATTACAACCCACCCCTCCACACCCCATCACAACCCACCCCACCCCATCACAACCCATCACAACCCACCCCTCCACACCCCATCACAACCCACCCCTCCACCACCCCATCACAACCCACCCCACCACACCCCATCACAACCCACCCCACCCCATCACAACCCACCCCTCCACACCCCACCCAACCAGGACCCGCCCGCCATGCCGCGGGAAAACGGTCCATCCTACCTTCCCACTATTAGCATGAAGAAGAAAGAAGCAGGCCCTAATAAACTAAATTGATGCACGAAGAGGTTCATAAAAGTAGAGGCTCATGAAATGTGTGACGATTACTCCGCAACTGTTTGTGTTCACCATCTATGTCTTGGTCATGACACTTCAACAGAGCGGGAATTGTCTTACTGAAGAGGTTTTTCAGATAGGTTCACATAAGGTGTTGACAGACAGACATTAAGGTGGGAAACTATACTATTACACTACACTACAAGACTCTATACAGACAATCAATACAGCTAGCAGACTGTAGGTTTAATTTACATAACCAAGGTGAGGACATTTTCCACAAATAATCAAGGAATGTTTTGCCTCATCACCAGTCCTGCCCCATGGCCTACTGTTGCTGCAAAATCTTTCTGTTTCTGGGGTTCGAGCCAGCTTCCACTCCCCCTCCATCACCCATCCCCAGACACCCTCCTGCTCCTTGACAGGAGCTGTTGTGCGGACCTGCCGTGGACAGGCCCTCCTTCCTCCTCCCTCATGCTTGGTAAGGGGATGGACTGCTGGAGGGAGACAATCCCAGCTATGTGTCTCCGTCTGGGGGTAAGAGCCAGCACAGCCCCCCTCTAACACTTGTCTAGACAACAAGGCCTTATTGAGTCCAGGTGGTAATGGACTGGGTGTGGGACTTCCTTCCTACCTCACAGTGCCAGTGACTGTACCTGTGTCTCAGCCTGCACGGGGAACCCCCCTTTCCTCACTATAGAATTGAACACCATTCTACAACTGGAGGGGATAGAGCAGGTCACATGGTCAGCTCACAACCAAGCATTCAAGTAGTGTGTCAGGAGCGGGTTAGGGTCTTGTGTGGTCTACTGAGTCTGACAGTCAAGCCCTGGGTGGCCTAATACTGAGAAAATTGCATGTAGGCCTCCCTAAAAGATATATTCTCACAAATATCACTTGAAAGGGCAGTATATAAAAGCATTTTCACAAAATGAGAAGGAATCCACCCCATGGCTTTCACTTATCCCGTGTCAATTGTCCAGATCAGTGCAGAGGAGATGAGTAGAAGTTCTAGAGATGTTGAGATGGGTCTTAGTGGACCGTGTCCTTACCTGAGTGTCAGTGGGCCGCGTGGCAGCGTTACATTCAGTGTCGTCCATGACGGATCCGTATGACCCCACAACGCACTTCACAGCTCGCATCTGGTAGCCGGGTCCACACGAGGTAGTGCACTGTGTTCACCAAAGAGAGAGTAAGAGAACAGAGAGATATGAGGAATGAGAGCAATGGAGAGAAAGATAGAGAGGGAGAAAGAGAAAGTCAGAGAGGGATAAAAACAAGCCAACGTAGCAAATCTTCCCAAAAATGAGTAACTGAATGGAAAAGAAGTGACGAGCCTGGTCAGACTAGTGCCAGCAGATAACAGCCTTCAGGATCATAATGCATGAGTAACTCATCTACTTTCCACTTCTTTTTTCCACTGTAGCCAAGTCAGTGGGTACACACCACACTCTCTTCTACCTCACTGACTCCAATGAAATGAGGTCAAACTTGTGTGGCAGCAACTTCAGCTAAGATTCCGCGCGCTTCATTAAACAGCTTCAAATATACATTTAACATGATTGCCTATGCCATGGTATAGGAACACCTAATCTCCCATCACACGTTTAGGCTTACAGGCAGTTTGCACACACAAGCTGTGTTAAGATGAAGTGCCCAGTTTTGATTTGCAAAACGTTGCGACACCTTGCTACAGGATTGCTACAGAGAAGTTTTTTTTTGTTTGCGTCCTGAGAGATATAAACTGGCAATGCATTAGCAAGCATAAATATAGGGGAGTATGTCGACACAGATTGTGTACAGATTGTATATGCTTATTTTGGCACGGTCAGCAATGTGCCTAAACAGCAGAGTAAATGGGGGACAGACTAAATGAGTGGCTTGTCTTTCTCCTGTCATTGCTCTACATCTGGAATAGTGGAGGCTGCTGAGGGGAGGACGGCTCATAATAATGGCTGGAAAGGAGCAAATGGAATGGCATCAAACACATGGAAACCATGTGTTTGATGTTTTGAATGCCATTCCACTGATTCTGCTCCAGCTCTTACCACAAGCCCATCCTCCCCAATTAAACCTACCTCCTGTGATCTGAAGAAAGTTCATAGGATATTTTTAATATACTTTTTTATCACATTAGGCTCTGTATAGCCTCATGAACACATAACTAAAACTCTGAAGCAAAATGGGTTTATTATGATAGATTGTAAAAATAGCTGCTTCATTGGGTCATATTCTAATATTAGAAACAGTTGGACACAGTTGGAATGACACATAATAAGTTCAGATAATTGTTAGCTTTTACAAGACACAACACTATAGTCTTTGAGGGACAGGGGGTGACTGGAAGCCACAGATGTCACCTGAAACACAGTGTGTGCCACCCGGCAAACAGATCATAATATTACCCGCCACAAAACACGTCACTCTACTGGTATGTCAACTGTACAACACGCGTGACTCACCTGTCCCCACGGTCCGACCTGCCACGAAGCACAATCCTGTTGCTGACACGTCTGCACTGACTCAGGCTTGGACATCGAGTCACAGAAGCGGTCGTCCAGTCGGTCCTCCGCAAACTGGCACCATGTCTGCCGATGCTTGTACCCTTTCCCACACGTCACCAGGCACTGCAACAGTCAACGGGCACAATGAGAAACAGGGGCACATAGATTGACATGTACAGTAGGCTAGCTATGTGTGTACAGTGTTTGTTTGTGTAGGCGCACTCAAAGCCTTTTGAACTGCTGGACAGAACTTGCAAACTACACAATAAAGCTAGTTACTACCCCACAAACACGGGTACAGTCGTGCACCGTACATGACAAGACATTCCTTTGACCAACTTCCCTGGCGCCCAGTCATTTTGACATGTTTAATACTTCCTCTTTATATTATAGGAGTAGAATTCCTTAGTCAAACAAATTCAAGATTATTCCCATAATTCTGTCCTACAAATGATATTTTTACACTATGTCTGCTGTCAGGTGTAGAATCAGAACCCTGATTTGGCTGCGATCTGGTCGTAGTGTAAAAAGGCCATCTGGGTTCAAAATTCCTCAATTTGCTTCAAATGTTAAGCAAACATTCTCCATAGAACTGACCTCAGACCACTCTCCGGTCTGATTACCTTCAAATGATTAGCTTCAAATGCGAAGCAACATTCCCAAAGCGTAGTCCAAACATTCTCCACAGAACTGACCTCAGACCAGTCTCCGGTCTTCCATGCAGGACATAGGAACTCATTGCAGTTCTGGACGGTGGTCAGCTTGTCTCTCTGGCTGCACTTGCTCTCATCACTTCCCGCCTCAGAAGACTTTCCACACACAGCCGCACGACGCCGGGACCCTCCTCCACAGCTTTTGGAGCACTGCAACACATTTACACACGTATTAAACCTTCTCCTTCTCTTTTTATAAATCCCTTAGAACTATAACAGGCGTTCTCACCTCTGACCAAGATGAGTACTCCCATCCTCCTGGGTTACAGTCTCCATGGCAACTCTCCTTGTCGTCAGGTTTGCGTTGACTGCTGCAGTAACGCTCGTCCACCTTCTGGGTCTTTCCATCGGCACGGCTGAGTTTGGCGCAGTAGATCTCCAGCGTACGATATCCCACCCCACATGGGACTGTGCACTCGCTCTTCCTCGCCACATGCCACCTACACAGACAGGAAAGGTCATAGGTGAAAGATGCTGACAGGATAAAACTTAACTTTGTATCAAACAGCATACATATCACAGATATAAAGACTGAGAGCGATCAAAAAAATCTGCAATATGGACAGATAAAGAGATTGAGAGTGGTTTAGGCAGTACCTGATTTCACACTCTGCGTTGCAGGGTTCTGTGACCATGGCTGGTCTGGCGGCCCCATGGCACCTCTGGTCTGAGACCACCACACGGTCCGACTCTCTACTACACAGGATCTTCCTCTTACGCTCTCCTGATGGGGTGGGAGAGAGGGTTTAGTTCCTTGGTCATGGTGCTGCTGCTTTTAGTTTCTCCCAGTACCTGGCATTGAATCAATAAATCGATTGGCCAGAAAGTCCACGCAAGCTTGAATTCTTTGGAGTCTAAATCAGACACTTGTCAAAAGGAAAGATGGAACACCAGCAGGAGTGTGTGCCTCCAGGAATCGTGTGGTTTAAATCATAGCAAAATCATTTTTATTTAAAAAAATGTTTCTAGGAAACATCACTCTTCCTCCTATACCTTCTGTTCTTAATTGTTATAACCAAGCATTATGAGGTGTAAATCAGTAAAACTGGCAGCAAATCCCCATAGATAAATAGATATGTATTAATGAAGAAATACACTGCAGGCTCTATTGTCAGCCAGGTTCAGCAATTTACCTGTCTGACATCAGCTTACTTGCCTTGAGATGGGACGGTGGGAATATTTGAGGCGTGTCATTAAAATATATATGCCATTTAGCAGACAAAACTCGCACAAGTGAAATTTTCATTCAGTGATTTAAGACTCACCAAAAGCAGGTCTTAACGGTAATGTGGATGATAATGACATTGATTTTGACAGCGGATGTGCAGCCTGTTCAGCCGTGACGGACAGTGCGCGTATGCTCATGGAACAAGAGATAAGTGCCTTTCCCCGCATAGGCAATTCATTTGGAACAATGAATTGTATAGAAACAAGTCTTACATTTTTAACAACTGGTTTAATAATCATATGCTGCTGGTGAGTCAACTTTTTAATGCAGAAGGATTTTTACTCAATTATGAGGATTTTAAAAAATCTTGTTACAATATCCTTGTTACACCTAGAGAGTTTGCCATAGTCTTTGATGCTATTCCATCTGGAACTTTCATGTTATTTAGAGGTGTAACCAGAATCACTACCCGAAGAAGCTCAGAAAACACATTAACATTAACAGTACTTTTTGTGTTGAGCATCCAGACACAGTTTTACAATTATTTTGGCATTGTCTACAGGTAAAGAAATGATGGCAAGATATTCATAGTTTTATACTTTTAATATTCTTGATGACTTTAGTTTTTTTATGGGAGAATGTGCTACTCGGTTTCCTTAACTGTAATAAGGATAAAGACAACATGTTTTACCTCATAAATCTAATTGTGCTAATGGAAAAATGTAATATTCATAAATGTCAATTCACTAATAAAAAACTCTCTTCCGTGTTTTCTATAAGGAATTTTAGCAATACATTAAGAGCACTTGTACTTTCTTCTAATAAGAAAGCTGTTAAAAATATATATTTGTATGATCTAGAGCTTGTTGTACACCCTAGCATATGTTATCATTGTCCGTTTGTATACTTGTATATATACTGTTTTTTTCTCATTTAAAAAAAATATATATACATATATATATATATTGAAAATTATATATTTTTTTAAATAAATATGTTGTAATATAATGTTTTTTTTTCTCCATTTCGTTGAATGTAATTTAAAACCAAGCATAGCCATGGGGCTGTTGTTTTTTCTCCTGCCCTATCCATTCACCAAGAAGCCAAGACTATCAATTAAGGGTTTGGTTCAAGAGAAAGCTTTTTAATAAATCTTTATCACCAAGCTTTATTAAAAGGTACATTTGAGAGCAGCAAAACAGTAAGCGGACATCCCCTTTTAATCTATGTATTGTAGGCTACATTTTTTTAGCCAGCTCTTGGAGCGAGAGATGATGCCAGTGACCCTCGTTTTTAGAAACGTTGAAGTTATTTTCCTGGAACAATTTCTTGATTTTCATTTCATTAGATTAAAAACCAAGCCTCGACTACTATAATGAAAGCTGGTTCAACAACAATGAGTTGGGTATATGTCTTATCCTGGCCATGCATAAGGTAAGGCTTTTGCCGTTTGTCTTTTGCATTATTCACAATTCACATAGGCCTACCTGCATACACCATTTCGCTGATATCCATCCCCATTTCCAGAGTGCCTCTTGTCCAGTTACCAACAATGCACTCCTCTTTTCTTATTCAAAAGATTTAGTCCTATAATTCCACATCAATGATGGATAAAGCTATATTTTGCTTATTGCAAATGTGCCTCACACATAGTCTACAATACATTTTAAAGGGAGCCTAGTGTTGTTTATTTCAGAAGAAGTGTCATGCGTAAAGACACGCATGTATGGGTCGTTCCACGAAATGAGTGATATTTTCAGTAGTAATTGTGCACCAATATAGTATTTTAAAAGCCTGTTATATTAAATAAAGAAAATTAAATACATCTGTTTTTTAATATGAATAGACTTTCTAAAGTGCCACAATTCAGCATTTTGACATGTCCCTCAGTACACCCTCTGTGACTTAACCACAGCATTTTGACATGTCCCTCTGACCACCCGCTGTGACTTAACCACAGCATTTTGACATGTCCTTCTGACCACCCTCTGTGACTTAACCACAGCATTTTGACATGTCCCTCTGACCACCCGCTGTGACTTAACCACAGCATTTTGACATGTCCTTCTGACCACCCTCTGTGACTTAACCACAGCATTTTGACATGTCCCTCTGACCACCCTCTGTGACTTAACCACAGCATTTTGTCATGTCCCTCTGACCACCCGCTGTGACTTAACCACAGCATTTTGACATGTCCTTCTGACCACCCTCTGTGACTTAACCACAGCATTTTGACATGTCCCTCTGACCACCCTCTGTGACTTAACCACAGCATTTTGTCATGTCCCTCTGACCACCCTCTGTGACTTAACCACAGCATTTTGACGTGTCCCTCTGACCACCCTCTGTGACTTAACCACAGCATTTTGTCATGTCCCTCTGACCACCCTCTGTGACTTAACCACAGCATTTTGTCATGTCCCTCTGACCACCCTCTGTGACTTAACCACAGCATTTTGTCATGTCCCTCTGACCACCCTCTGTGACTTAACCACAGCATTTTGACATGTCCCTCTGACCACCCTCTGTGACTTAACCACAGCATTTTGACATACCACCCTCTGTGACTTAACCACAGCATTTTGACATGTCCCTCTGACCACCCCCTGTGACTTAACCACGGCATTCTGTCATGTCCCTCTGACCACCCTCTGTGACTTAACCACAGCATTTTGACATGTCCCTCTGACCACCCTCTGTGACTTAACCACGGCATTTTGTCATGTCCCTCTGACCACCCTCTGTGACTTAACCACAGCATTTTGACATGTCCTTCTGACCACCCTCTGTGACTTAACTACAGCATTTTGACATGTCCCTCTGACCACCCCCTGTGACTTAACCACAGCATTTTGACATGTCCCTCTGACCACCCCCTGTGACTTAACTACAGCATTTTGTCATGTCACCCTGACCACCCTCTGTGACTTAACCACAGCATTTTGACATGTCCCTCTGACCACCCCCTGTGACTTAACCACAGCATTTTGACATGTCCCTCTGACCACCCTCTGTGACTTAACCACAGCATTTTGACATGTCCCTCTGACCACCCCTGTGACTTAACCACAGCATTTTGTCATGTCCCTCTGACCACCCCCTGTGACTTAACCACAGCATTTCTCAAAGTTTTCACCATCATTGTAAAGCCCTAGTTATTATGTTGCTTTGTGGCGATTGTTATTCATTTATTTAATGTGATTAGTAATTCATAAAAACATTTATAACATTTTTCCCCCTCATTTTAAGGTCAACCCTGTTATGCGATCTGAACTCTCATTTTAATATGGTAATACTATTCCTTTTAATAAAATTTTAAAAACTAAAATAAACATTGTAGTCAAACCCTAGTGTAAAAGCAGGTGAGCTGGTTCTAATCTTTTTTGACATTTTCGGATGTTTGTGGTGGAAAATTGAGCGGGTCAAGCATAATATGTCAACCCTGTGACCCATAGAAAGACAGACTAGAAATGTTTTAACAATTTCAATGTTTTTTGTCAAGCTTTAATTTAATTGACCTTCTCTGTTGCACACAACAAGCTTCCATTCTCCCCATAACAGGGGTATTTATGGCTGATTTAAGATGAAATCGTCAACCCTTATGATCAACCCTGTTACTTTACTTGGCACTTACGATCGTAATTTTGCTTATTTAACCTTTTGAAATGGGAAAACAAGTGTTTTTATTAAGTTGAACATGTGCTCTTTATGACAGAATGTTTAAATTAGGTTAATAAATCACCAAGTTACACTACTCAAAAGGCACCCAATGGGTGGAGCGACCTGTGCTATTTAATAAACGGAGGAGAATATTGCTCGGCACCAACACAAAGACGGTCAATAACACAACTTGAGATAACGGCTTGCAGTATTAAGCCATGGAACACGTTGATTGGCCAGTGAATGATCAAGCCCTCCGCCTACCTACAATTTATTTATTCATCAAAAACCCAGAGCTTTCACGCCACTGCCAGCTATTGCGCCCATAATTCCCACTGTAAAAATAGCACAAATATTTTTGACACATGCCCAGACCTATAGCGCTACCACTAGTGCTAAGATTTACCATTGCGTTAGGTTGTTAAAATAGAGCCCTACATCTTCAAAGATTATATTTGAAAGTTATTTTGGACATTTCATTCTATTGCTAATGGTTTGCTAATGGTTGTTCATATTGCTAATGTTTTCAAGCAAATTCCTAACGCGAAACATGTCCCACTGTTGTTATAGAAAAAGTCACTTGCGAGTAGAAATGTATCATTGTTTAATTAGAAGAAAAGATACATTTGTATCACCAATCTGGGCAGATTGTTTTGTGGACTGATTTGGAGAGCACGCCGACCGGTCACATGCGCATTGTTATCCATCATAGTTATACATCATTGTCATCCATCATAGTTATCCATCATAGCTTTCCATCATAGTTATACATCATTGTTATCCATCATAGTTGCCCATTTCAATGTTCTATGTTGAGGGAGGTTTTCCGAATATCTACAGTATATTCATTGAACATTAATGGGATATTTTGTCCTCATATGATGAAATGTATTATGGAATGGTCATTGATGTGATAACTATTGAGAAGTACTAATTGTGAAGGGAATTATTAGGCTAATGTTAATTGATTAAATACTTGTTTCGATGCTTTTGGGATTATCCCAGTGTTAGGGGTTGGGCTTTAAACCTGTTCAGATGGCCATTTTCAAAAGAGGGCAAGATCTCTGATTGCGAGAGCTAGAGAGAATGGCGGAAGTGGACACCGAGTTTGAATCTGGTGGCGCCAGCAAAAATGAGATTAAGAATGAAGGTGATGACAATACTGGATGGACGACAGTCGATAAAGGACGGATAAAGAGCACTATAATCACAGTTAAAACGCTGTCTAGTGAGCCTACTGCTCCTACTACTTCACCGTAGGGCAGTTTGAGGATAAGAAGATGTACCTGGGAGATCCGTTTTATGTTGCCAAGATATTGAAGATGGTGTACTGTAGAATCCGTTCGGGGGAACAGAAGTGGAATTTCGTAGATTTTTGTATGTCGGCAGAACAAAAGGAGTGCGCGTTGCGCCGTAGCAGATTCCAGGAGAAAGAGTTGACTGCCTTCGATTTTCGGAGCAGGGCACCAATCAAGGGCGTGATTTCTGGATTCTATGTAGAAGTTAGGGCTAAGAAGATCGCAATGAAAATTCCTGGAACAGCAGAGATTGCTAGGTTAAAAGCTGTTCAGCGTGTCTCCTAAGCAGAGGCTGCGAGAAAAGTTCTAGTGGTTCGGTTGCCATGGAGAAGCCAAAGTTCAGTGCTGTGGGTTCCATTCGCAAGGTGCAGGATCCAGATACCCTTGTCGAGCAGAAAGTCGATATTTTGTCATTTATTGCTATGGTGATAAACTGCACTGCAGGAGTGGCGAAGAACTCAAGAAAGATCAATATCAGCTTATCTGCAGCTGAACGCTTTTTGGGAATGAAGGATGAAACAGGTGAGGAGCTGCATGGCATACTGAATGGAGCAGAGGTTCCATCCTCTCAGGTCACCAGATCTGAGTAGTGCTCTGAGTGGATTTTGAAGAACTGAGTTTTTTGGGGGGGGGGTTCCCTCCTTTTTTATTTCCCGCATCCAGTAGTGGGCGGCAATACAACGTTGCAGGTGTAGTCTGCCCTAAAACACTACAGGAGAAGAAGAAGAATTTTCAAGAGTGCATAGGCTGGACTGACATGTTGTCCCAGACTCTGCTAAACTCAGCTGTGTGAGGAATTACTGACGCTTTGTCAAAGTTAAAGGTGCTCTGTCTTGTTTGAACGTGGTCCTTTGTAGCTCATTTGGTAAAGCATGGCGCTTGTAATGCCAGGGTAGTGGGTTTGATTCCTGGGACCACCCAAGTCGCTTTGGATAAAAGTGTTTGCTAAATGGCATTTATTATTATTATTATTCTGTCTTAGAAGGCAAATGTAGCTTCAGTATATTGACTCTATAAGTCTGTAAGTCCGTGTCCATCAACATCCTGTCAATATTAATACTGTATATCCAGCTCACCTTCTACATCTGTTAATTAATACCAGCATTTTGCTCCTGAATTCCATCTGACTCTTCATGCTTCCCACCGCCCTGACAACACTGTATGGTCCACTATTCTCCACTATTTCATGAGAATTTCTTAGTACATGGTTGCAAGAGCCTTGGAGCCAATATGGGATTTAATAGTAGTCAGATACAACCACATAAAGCCTCACCTTCTCTCTCCCTCAACCTTTCACCTCCCTCCACACCTCCTTTCCCACACGCCCACACCTCTCCACCACCTCGACCTTTCCGACACCCCTCATCTTTAACCCCCTAAACCACACCCCTTACGTTCCCTTCCCATCCCTCACCTTGGCAGGGCCTGCTGCAGTCCTGCCAGGGCCCGTAGGCATCCCAGACAAACTGCTGGGGTTTATCCTCGATGGGGATGTTATAGGAGTACCTGACGTCTGGGTTGTACAAGTTACCTACAGAGAGCACCTGAGGAGGGATCGGAGGGCAGAGGAACAGAACAATCAGTACAGTTCCACTGTTCCATTTGCATCATAACCGTCTCAACAGTCAGGTAAGGAGTTGTTACCTGGACAATGATCTCCTCCTCGATGCGGTCAGTGCAGTTGATTCTCTCGATGACGTGGTCGGATCCGCTGTACTCGATGACGGCATTGCCCACTTTGATTTCCCTTTTAAACATGCTGACTACAAACTCGCCATTGAGCAGGAAGTCCCCACGACTGTTTGAAACAGCTGGAGAAGAAGACAGAGGAGGTGACACTGACATGAGTAAATAAGATGGCATAAGATTCTGAAAGTACAGTACGGGACAGGGCGCAAAACCACAAGTCTTTATCAAGTTCGCTAAACTCCTTTTTCCTTCTCTCGAGGAAATCGAACATAGTGTTTGCATGGGCAGACTTTAGAGTTGGCTTTGAAAAGAGAGTCAGTCAACTGTGAACAAACGTTCACTTAATACAGTGATAAAAACAGAGCAGCATGACAGTTGATGTTTTCATTTGCAGCAAGGCCTGCAACAGAGAGCAGATAAACCTAACTGGGGTAAAATAATCCTGCATTTCATCTGGAGGAATCTCAGTCCTCCTGTTCTGTTCATCAGACAGTCTGCTGCACACATTCACACTAATGCGATTATGGAGCTAATTTCCTGAGTTACTTTCCTCACCATTTCACACATCACAGTAATGTGGCCACAGAGACCAGCCCACTTCCCACAAGCCCCCCTACCCAATGTTCCCTCCCTGTTCCCCCTTAGGCCCCAGCGCACCCGCAGAGAGTCACACGCGCACGCACATGCACACGCGAACAAAGAAACACCAAGAAACACAAGCATAGTAGCTTTTACACTTTTACGAGCAGCACAGAGAGAATGAAATTACACCCAGAGGGCTATGTGAGTTCTGGGTAATTAATGTTTTAGCATGTGTGCCACAAACTCTCCAACATGCCAAGTTCAACAGGCCCTCCAAATCTCTCCACTGAGGACAGGCAGGACACTACAGTAGCACCAACAACCAGACAAAACATATCTGCTCAAGAAGAGAATACTAAAGCTGTTGACACCTCTGAATGTTAGACATACTGAACTGTGACATGACAGACAGTGACAAGTCAAATCCTCCAGCTAACGTTTCAAATTCAACAGCCAACAAGACCCCTAAAAGTGTTTTGATCGTGAGTTTGAGTCTTACCGAGGTAGTTATCGTCCTCTGGTTTCCCTGAGTAGCTGTGTTGACGAACATCAATATTTGTAGCACCGCTGGGTATTCTCACCACTTCGTTGTATCCTGCAGCACAACCAGCAGAGGAGAACTCAACGTCTCTGAGTGACCATGACAAGGTCAGCGGTCAGTATATAATAGTAAAAAGGTTTCAATGACACGTTTCAGTCATTGGGCTAACACACAGTTTGGCTCACCGTAGCGCACCATGTTGAAGGTGCCTGCCACGGTCTTGCACGAGGAGTTGTCACCGCCACACACACCACACTTATCTCTCCTCGCCTTGGAATTCAACACATGGTCACATCCCGCTTGCTGCACAGGGATGAGGAGGAGAAAAGAGGGAAGGAAAATGAGGAGAAGGAAGTGGAGGAGAAAAAAGGGGGGCGGAATGAAATGTCATTAAAATAGTGGAATTTCTTATGAAATTCTATACTGTGACCTGCAACCTTCTACCAGGCTGCAGGGATAAAACCTAATAAATTGTTTCCTAATACACAGAATCGAACCTGGTTAAGTGTGTTAAATTCATATAACTGTAACACAGCTGACAGAAATTCGCTATTGTAAATAGCACCACGGTGAAACTCTATTCTGGTATAATTGGTTTTAGTCTGTTGCCTGTAATAGGGACGATAGCTCAAGAGTACAGTAAAATGAAGAACCACATCTCCTACGTGAATAATATTCTCCTCATTTTAAAATAATGCCATCATGACAGCTGTTATAACAGCTCTTATGACTGTTATGAATGGCATATTAGGCTAACTGTCAGGCTGAGGTGGTTAAAGGCTGTGTGTCAGTCTCACCCTGCACAGGCCCTGCACACAGATGTCGTTGGTGTCGGGGCCACATGGCGTGCCGTCGATGACCCGGTCCCTGAGCTGGTAGTAGGCCGTGCTGCCAGCCACCCTGCAGAACAGCTTACAGCGATCCTTCATCTGAACTACACGACAGAAGAGGAAGGGGGAATGGTGAAAACAGTCCACTGACCTCATTAAAGATGACAATAAATGGTTCCCTAAAGAAAATCAAATCCAAACCTGGCCAAAAGAGCACTCTTCCATGGCTAAATGGAGAAATCTGGAAATTGATGCAACAACGAGATTATGCTCTAAAAACTGCCCTAAGATCCAAAATGGAGCATGACAGACATAGGTTTACCATGTTGAGAAATAAGGTGATGAAAGAAATCAGACAGGCCAAGGCAAACTTTTTTATTAACATAATTGGTGAAGCAAAGGGAAATTCTAAATTTATCTGGGAGAATCTAAAAAAGTTAACAGGGAAAGACCATAGTAACACTGCAAAAAAAACTAGAAATCATGGTGAATAACAATCTAACACAGGATGCAGTCGAAATAGCAACAGCCTTCAATTCCTACTTTATTGACTCTGTCAGGGTACTGACACAGAACCCCTCCACTGGTATCTTGTGATCAGTGCGAGTGAATGATGCTCAACCTGTCTTCATCATAAGGGAGGTTTCTGAGTCAAAGGTGAACAAGGTGATTAGCTCACTAAAGAACTCTAAAGCCAAATATGTGTTTGGGCTGGACTCTACCTTTCTTAAAAACTACAAAGAGTCACTCATTAGCCCCATTACTATGGTCACCAACACATCTATTAGTCTCAAATCAAATCAAATTTTATTTGTCACATACACATGGTTAGCAGATGTTAGTGCGAGTGTAGCGAAATGCTTGTGCTTCTAGTTCCGACAATGCAATAATAACCAACAAGTAATCTAGCTAACAATTCCAAAACTACTACCTTATAGTTTTGGAATTGTTTCCAAGGGTATGGAAGTCGGGTATCACAACGGCCATCTTTAAATCGGACGACCCTGCTGACGTGAGTAACTACAGGCCCATTAGTATACTACCTGTGATGTCAAAGGTTGTTGAAAAGTGTGTAGCAGAACAACTGATTGCCCACCTCAACAACAGCCCCTTCACATTACACTCCATGCAGTTTGGCTTCAGAGCGAAACACTCCACAGAAACAACCAACTGCTTTCTTCTGGAAAATGTGAAGTCCAAGATGGACAAAGGGGGCATTGTTGGGGCTGTGTTTCTGGACCTAAGGAAGACTTTTGATACTGTTAACCATGATATTCTCATCACAAAATTGTCCAAGTTCAACTTTTCCCCGGGTGCCTTGAGATGGATGAAATCATACCTTGAAGGCAGAACTCAGTGAGTCAGAGTGAGCAATGAGCTGTCGCCCACTCTTAGCTATGATGTGGGCGTGCCCCAGGGGTCAATACGGGGGCCCCTCCTGTTCAGCCTGTACATTAATGATCTACCTTCTGTCTGTACTGGGTCTGAAGTTCAAATGTTTTCAGATGATACAGTGATATATGTGCCTGCAAAGAGCAAACAACAAGCTGCACAAGAACTCACTACTGTAATGGTCCAGGTTAGAAAGTGGCTCAGTGACTCGTGTTTGCATCTCAATGTGAAAAAAACTGTCTGCATGTTCTTCACAAAGAGGGCAACATATGCTACTGAACCAGATGTCTATGTGTCACTGGAGAAGCTCCAGGTGGTATCTGATTTTAAGTACCCTGGCATCATTCCAACCTCTCTTTTAAAAAACATGTGAAAAAGGTCATTCAGATAACCAAATTCAACCTAGCTAATTTCCGATTTATACAAAAATTTTGACTACAGAGGTAGCAAAACTGTACTTCAAATCTATGATACTCCCCCACTTAACATACTGCTTGACTAGTTGGGCCCAAGCTTGCTGTACAACATTAAAACCTATTCAGTCTGTCTACAAACAGGCTCTCAAAGTGCTTGATAGGAAGCCCAGTAGCCATCATCACTGTTACATCCTCAGAAAGCATGAGCTCATGAGTTGGGAAAATCTTGTGCAATACACCAACGCATGTCTTGTATTCAAGATCCTAAATGGCCTGGTTCCCCTCCACTCAGTATATTTGTTAAACAGAAAATCCAAACATATGGCAGCAGATCTACAAGGTCTGCCATGAGAGGTGACTGTATAGTTCCCTTAAGGAAAAGCACCTTTAGTAAATCTGCTTTCTCTGTGAGAGCTTCCCATATCTGGGGAAGCTTCCCGTATCTGGAATACACTGCCTTCAGACACACATAGCTGCACCACCTATCACACTTTCACAAAATGTATGAATACATGGCTAAAGGTCAATCAGATTTGTGATCATAAACCCGTAGCTGTGTATTGCCGCTTTCCATGTTGTCTGTTGTCTGTAGCTTGTGAGGTGTGGAAACACTTTGTTGCTTTTATGAATTTTGTCTTGCTGCTTTTTGTTCTATGTTGCTCTGTCTATATGCTACTTCTTGCTTGTCCTATGTTGCTCTGTCTGTATGCTATGTCTTGATTATCCTATGTTGCTCTGCGTGTGCTCACTGCTCAATGATTGTCTATATTGTAATTGTTTTTAATAACCTGCCCAGGGACTGCGGTTGAAAATTAGCCGGCTTGCTAAAACCGGCACTTTTACTGAAATGTTGATTAATGTGCACTGTCCCTGTAAAAATAAAATAAACTCAAACTCAAAGGGGCTAATGAAAATTCAACCATTTGGATGTTCCAACAAGTTCACATAACTCCTCATGCTATATCGCATCGATTCACCGAGCACTCCGACTGCTTTGTGCACATCTACAGGACATTTTAGTTAGCTTACAACGGCACCCATTCTAAAGGCCTAAGAGTCCAGTTAATTTTTCTCTGTGTTAGTAAGATGCAAAACCAAGAAGGCGTAAAGAGAGAGATGTTCTTACTTCCGCTGTACTTGGGTACCCAGCGCACGTTAGGAGGTAGACCATTGATGTTGAAGTGCCGGCCATCAAAGGCAGCACACTGCTCCTCTCTGAAGTCTTTCTTCTGCTTGGAGCAGGGCTCTGAGTTACACGAGCGGAACTTCATCCTGCGCCCCACACAGTACTTCCCCCCGTTCTTGGGCCTGGAGGAAGGTGGTAGATAGATACAGCATCAAATCTGCTGTGACTGTACTTTAGAATTGCTCTGGAAAGAATTCATTTAAGGAGGCTTGATGTTATGGTACATTGACCACTGCAGCTCATAGGGAGATACAGTCCAGTAGATGTGCATGACTACAAAGACTGTGCTTACACAGGTTGGTTGCACTCGCGCACGGCAATCTTGATGCCCCCGCCACACGTCCGCGAGCAAGAGCCAAACGGAGACCAGCCTCCCCACGCCCCGTCCACGGGGGTGGCGTCGTGCTCCTTGGGAATGCACTGGCCATGTTTACAGTGCTGTGGATAGAAAGAAAGAGACAGAGTGAGAGAGAGAGAGAGAGAGAGAGAGAGAGAGAGAGAGAGAGAGAGAGAGAGAGGGAGAGAGGGGGAGAGAGAGGGGAGAGAGAGGGGGAGAGAGAGGGAGAGAGAGAGAGAGAGAGAGAGAGAGAGAGAGAGAGAGAGAGAGAGAGAGAGAGAGAGAGAGAGAGAGAGAGAGAGAGAGAGAGAGAGAGAGAGAGAGAGAGAGAGAGAGAGAGAGAGAGAGAGAGAGAGAGAGAGAGAGAGGGGAGAGAGAGAGGGAGAGAGAGAGAGAGAGAGAGAGAGAGAGAGAGAGAGAGAGAGAGAGAGAGAGAGAGAGAGAGAGAGAGAGAGAGAGAGAGAGAGAGAGAGAGAGAGAGAGAGAGAGAGAGAGAGAGAGAGAGAGAGAGAGAGAGAGAGAGAGAGAGAGAGAGAGAGAGAGAGAGAGGGGGAGAGAGGGGGAGAGAGAGAGAGGAAGAGCATGATAGTAGGAAACCTTAGTCTGCACACTGGCAACACATTATCCTGAAAGCACTTCACAACCTCCTTTGACGTTAATCTGGGTAAAATGACAAGACGACTGGAAAAAGACGGAACCCAAAAAGACACCCATTACAAATGTGCCTGTCTGAGAGGAAGTGAACAGAAAGGGGAAGATATGTTTCAGTTTATAGCGGACAATCCATTTCCCTTGGTGACAACGACTGCATTCTAAACAGTGGCAACCTCGGTGCTGAGCATGGCATAGCCATAGGCTTGGCATGAGGTTGGTTTGTGTGCAGGAATACAATGTGTAACCAGAGCAGGCTCTGAACATGTGTGCTATGGGACCTCAGCAACCCGGCCCGGCCGCCCCGCAGCCCTTTTATGTCAGACAGACAGGCAGGAAGTGAAGGGTTTGGTACAGGGCCTAATTAGAAGCTACACTAAAGCAGTAATGGAGAGGGAAATCTCCACAAGCCTCCATTCACAGCTCCACCATAAGCCTATTATTGCCTAATAATAATACAGTCTCTGAAGCAAACAAATCCATGTTTAAACAAATGCAGGAATTTGGAGCAACTGCCACATACGTCCCACTCATGGTCAACTACGAGTCTTATATCGAGTCTTCATTGGTCAATTGATTTCTTGGCAGATTTCTGTGATCTTGTTGTTTTCTTTTGTCATTTGGGTTTTTGAAAAAATACATTTTATAGTTGTGAGTCATTTAAATAGCAGCAGGAACAAAGAAATTAATATCTAAGTTTCCTTTGTGGTTATTTATGGGGCGTATTTTGACAGTTCATAACATTAAATGTTCCAGTATGCTCCAGCATAGTGATAAAGCTGGCTTGGTTGAATGTGAATGTATTTGTGTGTTCATGCACAGATGTGTATGAAACTATTTTAGCCTCTCTCTCTCTCTCTCTCTCTCTCTCTCTCTCTCTCTCTCTCTCTCTCTCTCTCTCTCTCTCTCTCTCTCTCTCTCTCTCTCTGTGTACACACTACATAAGTATCTGGTGCTCGTCTCACTCTATCTTTCTCTTCATCTCACCCTTTCTATTTATCCCCATCTGTCCATTTCCTTCCCTCTCCCTATCAGATCCTTTCATCTTGCGGTACGTCTCTCTGATACTTGCCTTTCCTGGAGAGCACTCGGTCCCGTCAGCCCAAGGCATGTGTTGGGTCCTGCAGCCCCTCTGGGCCCCCTCTGGGCTGGTGCACCACAGTCTGCGGCACTGGACCTATAACACACACACACACACACACACACACACACACACACACACACACACACACACACACACACACACACACACACACACACACACACACACACACACACACACACACACACACACACACACACACACACACACACACACACACACACACACACACACACAGTTACCATTCCCTTGCCTAAGCCCCATCCACAAACACACACAGTTACCATTCCCTTGCCTGAGCCTCATCCACAAACACACACAGTTACCATTCCCTTGCCTGAGCCTCATCCACAAACACACACAGTTACCATTCCCTTGCCTGAGCCTCATCCACAAACACACACAGTTACCATTCCCTTGCCTGAGCCTCATCCACAAACACACACAGTTACCATTCCCTTGCCTGAGCCTCATCCACAAACACACACAGTTACCATTCCCTTGCCTGAGCCTCATCCACAAACACACACACTGTGCTATATACTCTTCCATGTCTTACAAGGCGTGTGCCCTTTAAACAAAGCCTGGAGCTAAGCCCTGACAAACATCAAGCCCAGCGGTTTGCAGGGCACATTCAATCACAGGAGGAGTAGCGTGTAAACAACTGCTTTAACACATACTGTACAGAAGGCCTAGCTGAGAGATAGCCAATTGACAGAATAAGTTGACTCTGGTATAGAATGTCTAGAACCATAGACTATAATAATGTAGGACGAGCCAGTGAACTGTCATTTGAAATCTGTGTGGTCCATTCTCTTACCATATATGGGCACACCTGTGTCCCCGGCCCAAATATCAATTCACATTGTTTATTGACATTGTATATCCGTCCAGGCAGCTGCTGCAACAGACTGTATGGCCTAGAAATGGGCTCATCAAGTAAGCACTCTCCATACCCTGTGCTATTAAGAAATACAAATAAAATGACTTCAAGAAAAAAGGGGGAAAAAAACAAAGACACAAACAGACAGAAAACACACTCAGTACAGATGGCGAGGTAGTATCCTGTAAATAACAGAACCCCTGCTGCGCCTACTACAAGGCGATTGATATGAAAACAAGAGCTGGAACTCTATTCAATCAAAAACTATATACGGAAGTAATAAACATTCCAAATATACACTAACAACACAGAAGTCATGTTGTTTCCCGTTAACCCAGAAATATCCAGATACCAGTTTTGATTGAATAGTTGACTGGTCATTTGAGCCATACTGCAGTGTGGTGCTACTGACGTTAACGACAATAACACTTCTCCATAGTGACATGCACGTCTAAAATAGAAAACAATGGCCGTTACATACTCAAGGAACTCTGTGATGTATTTCCTGCTACACTTGGACCACATCCAGGGGTTAGTGTAGTAGTTGAGTGTGGGTGCCATCACATGCTGCTGTATTTTAACCCCCTCCTCTTTGCACTTGTTGCTGTCATCATGGGGCATGTTGAATCTGTCAGGAGGCCAAACCACAAGTGAGAACATATATTCACCACAACACACAGGTCTAGCCCATCATCAATAAACCTACATGTTAGACTGATTGCTCAACTAAGCACGAAAGGAGCGGTTTTGGGAGATTTGTTTGACTGTGGTAAATAAAGCATCATCCTTTAAACAGCAGGCTGGTGACACACAGGGTTAAATGACTGGGCTGGTTGGGGTTGACATTAGTAGCAGGTCTGTGCAGGGGCCAGTGTCTGGTGGAGTAGGGTCACAGGGGATAGGTATTATATAGTATGGTACCTCTCTCCTATGGTACTGGATGGTAGCTCTCTACGGTACAGTATGACAGGTAGGTACTGTATTCCACCAAGCTTTGTCGCTAAGCAGACATGAAGCCGCTTGGTGCTAATAGGAATGGAATTCAACAATCCCACCTTTTGTGTGTGTGGCAAAGAAATATTATTTGACTAAGACACAAGGGTTGTTCAAGTCTGTAACAGTCTCCAATGTAGTGGCCTGGGGTTGTATTGCCAAGCTGGATGAAGGCTGGCAGGTGCATGCTGACTTGGGACGTTGCACATGCAGACTTAGATCTTGAAGCTTGGAGACATTTTAAGAGGAAAACCAGGGCCACATAGGCATGACACACTAATACAGCTTTAACATTGTAATGACATGAAATCAATCAAAGAATACACAGCATGCCGTACTCACACATGGCCCAGTTCATGGGCGATAGTGAACGCAGTGCTGAGCCCATTGTCCTCACTAATACTGCAGCTTCTGTATGGATCACACACGGTGCCAAGCTCTGCAAGCCCTGCAAACCAAGAGTATCACCATTATCATCATCATCATTATATTGTCATCAGCACTATCAAAAGCAGAATCATTATCTGGCATGAAGTACATCAATATGGTTATGAAACTATCCTCAATCAAACGTTATGTTGCACAGTCTATTGCATGTGTCCTTAGAGCTCCTCTTACCTAATGTGTCACACTTGTCCCGCGCTCGGCAGATGTCTTGCCTGTGAAGAACACACAGACGGAAGTCATGTCACTGGTTTCATGCCCCAGAAAAGTGACACCAGAGATGCCCTATGTCAACTAGTGTACTCGTTTGTATAAACAAAAGGCAACACATTGCAGAGAATTCAGGGGGTTGCCCCCAACCAGGGCTCGAAACGAGGCCCAGCGACTGTCAACACAACACTTTAGCCATTACACCAAGAGATGGTGCTGAGAATGGTTGTGTCGTGGTGGGAGTGACAGTGTACCTGGTGATGAGAATGGCTGTGTCGTGGTGGGAGTGATGATTCTCATCTTGGTGATTTTGCCTCTGTTGCCAGATACAGAAGTTCTTTAAAGTGGTCTGTGCATTGAAGGAAATGGTTGGGCCATCCTACAGCAGAGAGTAAAAGGGAGATGTTTACAGTACTGTAATGTGCTGCTGGAACTGAATGACTGCAGTGCTTTAGAGCTGTGATCTCACCAGCTCATTGTTGATTATGACTAACTTCACAATCACAACGTTAATCAGATTTCCGATGCTGGGATCCTTGTAGATGGAAGACACCTGAAGGGAAAGATTATAGACACTGTTTTTTTTATCAATACATTTCAGTCTCCGGAATACACAAACCCCTTAGGAGTCTACTCAATCAGTGGTTCAGATATTCTAAATCAACATGCAGTTTTAAGGGAAGAAAAACCTGGACTCATAGTTCTATTTGAGAGGTTGATTATGGCTGCAGTCAGATCTTGTAGAGAATGCAGATGGCCAGGATCACAATAAAGGCTAGTTTAGCTACCCCATAGGTGCTGAGCCACAAACACCTGAAGAAGCATTTATTTGAAGTGGACAGGAGGATGCCATCTATGCGACATACCTGAGATTATTTTGACACATTCATCAAAGCTCTCAGACAGATCCACCTCATGCTGCCCCTCTCCTGGCCCCTCTCCTGACCATCCGCCCTTTCCCTCTGAGCCCTCTGCCTCCCTGCCAATGTCCCGGGACAGAAAATAAGATAGCCCCCCTCCCCTACAATCAAAGTAGCTGGCTGGCTCGCTTGCGGTCGGTTAACGGAGCAGAACTTACGATAGACATTAATGTGAGTATGTAGTGCTGAAGGTTGCTCCCGTGATGTTCCACCATCTTGCTGTCTGCCACCACCATGACTTCTACAAAGCGGGGATAGGAGAGGAAGCGCTTTGATCTCCTGTGAGGTCCTGAGTCGCCGCTGCTGTCATTAGCCGGCCGTCTGCCGCTCTCTCTCTCTGTTCTGGAGAAGGGATCGGCAGTCAGGCCTGCAGACAGGTCGTCCAGGTCGTCCAGCATGCTGCTGCTACTGCTGGACAGCGGACGTCTCTTCACCTTGTCGCTGTTCCTCTTGTGTCTGTGTTTATGTCCTGGAAAAGAGATGGTCCAATGAATATAATACACACAATATGAACCACAAGCTTATACTGCAAGCTGGGATCACAGGCTATTGAATTTATCATACAATCAACTCTCACTCGCTTCCTTGAAAGCCCTGTTTTCACTACTAGAGAATGCTTGTGAATGCTTCCAGAGTAAATATGCTGCTGCTCTTCTTTAAATATTATTGCTGAAGGAATGAGTCAAAATGAACGAGTTGAGGTCCAAGGGCCTGGAGAGAGAAGGAGTGAAGAGGAGGAGAGATGAGGGGGTGGGTGGGGTTCACTTTAGGTAAGCCTGGCACTCTGCCACACACCAAAGATGGTGCCAAGCCCCAACATCCTAGACTGGTGTCATAGACTGGTGTCATAGACTGGATGCCAGACTACACTGACCTTTTGTTTTTCAGGGGTTGGAGGGTGACTTCTGAGTCAGATTTTAATCTTGAGATGACAACCAAACTCAATGGAGTAGCACCAGTACCTCTTCACTCTTGTTTTCTTAGAAGAAAGATCACTAAATCTACACCAATTGCAAT